>NC_090257.1:19907139-20068763 GCF_037325665.1 Littorina saxatilis
AACACACACACACACACACTGCCACAAACACACACCCACACCCACACTGTAACAAACACACCCACACACACAAACACACACACACGCACACACAGGTACATGTACAAACACAAAACAGAATGCAAATGAAGAAAAGTGCAAGCAGTCATGTCACATGACAGAAACACAGATGAATAAACTGCATACAGCTTTACTTGAGCCACTCACAAACACCATAATCGCACACTTCTCTCACTCAAACATTGAACCTTGAACCTTTTATCCCTGTAAAGTAAACAGGGCTCCTCAAGCTGTGCATCCCTGCATTTTACCCACACTAGAAGCTGAAAAAAGGTACTCGAAATTGTTGAAGGGGGTACCAGGATGCACTTAATTCGAGTTCTTACGGTACTGAATCTTTAGGCCGTACTCCACTAGCTGTGTTAGTTTACATTCAGAGTGGACAAGAACGTCAACTCTTGGTTGGATTTTGAAGACATGAAGAAAAACAATTCGGCCAGATCTGCACTGACCACAATTTACGGAGTAAATCAAACCGATATCACCACTGCCCCCTCCTCACCCCCCCCCCCCCCCCCCCCCACACCCCCCCCCCCCCCCACTTCCGTGTCCAATGACATTTTATTAGTCATTTTCAGGTAGTCTTTCAGTACCTCCTCCAAGCCCATTATAACCAAACAACCACCACCCCCTCCCCCCCCCCCCCCCCCCCCCCCCCTGTCCGTGTCCAATCATGTTTTATTGTGGTCATTTCAGAATAGTCGTTGAGTACATCCTCCCAGCCCATTGTAACCAAACATACACACCAACCCCCCCTCCTTCCGTGTCGAATCATGTTTTATTGGTCATTTCCGAGTAGTCTTTGAGTACATCCTCCAGATGGTCATTGTGTCGCTTGAAGCGCTGGTTCTTCTTGCCGCCCTTCTTGCGGCGTGGATTGGCCGACTGGAAAAAAAAATACCAAAATAACTGTTAAAGCCTCCGTCCGCCTCGGAACTTGCCGACTTAAACAAGAAAGTAAGTCACCGTCTATACCTCGGAACTTGCCGACTTAAATTAAAAAAATATCAAAATGAATGTTAAACAAAGCCACCATCTGTTTCGGAACTTGCTTACAAAATTAGTCAGGCTTTAAATTGTTTAGATACTAAAACAGCGCTCTGCCTCATAATTTGTTTAAGATTTTCAACTGTAAAATGCAATGTTACTTGCGTTGGCACTACACGTGGCAACTGATCGGTGAAGGCAAGCAAACGCAGCAGCAGTAAATCACGTGCTCTCTGATGTGCATATGTCGTGCCGAATTCACGGAATTGCTGAATTCGCGGAATCGGCAACATTTTTGCCCATTTCACGTAATCAGTAAAACGCTGCCCATTGCGTGAAATCGGCAGCGTTTCCCGAAAATGCATAAAGGCTTCTGAAACTTACCCATTTCGCAAAAGCGACAGGCAATCTGTTACATTTGATGTCACCAGAACATTGCGTTAACATTGCTTTACGTCCCAAATGTGGGTTTGATGGTCTGTGTTGGTCTGTGTCAAGCATATTTCCGAAAATGCACGAAAGCTATACTTTTTTGCCATAACTTGCCATAACTTATCAATTACATGTATTGCGATATATATCCATTGTACCATCTACAGAC
The DNA here is from genome assembly GCF_037325665.1 of Littorina saxatilis. Lineage (NCBI taxonomy): Eukaryota > Metazoa > Mollusca > Gastropoda > Littorinimorpha > Littorinidae > Littorina > Littorina saxatilis. The sequence continues at coordinate 19,908,788 of NC_090257.1, forward strand.
CTGCCTACCTTGTAATGAGCCCAGCCAAAAAGAGTAATCTGGTGGAAGAAGGTGTAATCAAGATTCCAATCGGCAATAATTTCGCACATTGTCACTTCTGCTCGGACAATTTGTCCCTCCAGTTTTGTTACTGTATCACTCGACTCAGACTTCTTGATGAAGAAACCGGTATTTGGAACGTCTTTTGGTTTCCATGAGCTCTCTTTACTGCATCCTTGTGACAATTTGTCCCGATGTGCTATGCACAGGCATACTTTCCACCGTGTGCGCACGAAAAGTCACTGTGGCAAAGGGAACACAAGACGTGCTTTGTTCCTTTCGACGATCGTCCTACGCGTGGTCACGATTCCATGTAGCTGCCTTTGTATTTCTGTTGAATGCTTTCTTTCTTTTTCACAGCAATCGATTTACCATCACTGTGACCAGCTTCCTCATCAGACTCATCTTTCGTCTCATGGGGACTCAGATTTTCCGTGTGTTGCTTCATTGTAATGCAAATGGTGTCTTCTATCTTGTATGTGGTTGAACTGACCGGAAATGACCGGCTATTGCCCAAACGATCTCGCGCAGGTGTAAACGCAAGCTCTGCGAGAGCAACAATACAGATCGGATTTACATCGAGACGAGATGCGAAAAATCGTACTTTTGGTCTCTTAAAAATCGTACTTCCATTGTGGAAAGCGTGGTGGCTTAGTTTGGGTTAAAAATCGTAGTAAATTACGCCCAAATCGTAAGGGTAGACAGGTCTGCATCTAGCTGTCTAAGTGTAATGATATCCAAGGTATTTGAGAACTTGAAAACCAAAACGTAGCTGCCGATTTGTAAGAAGTTTTAGAAGTCTTTACGCATTATCGGAAAAACACTGCCGATTTTGCAAAATGAGAAGCGATTTGCCGATTACGCCAAATGAGCAAAAATGTTGCCGATTTGGCAATTCTGTGAATTCTGCACAACTGTCGACACATTTATTTGAAATAAAAACCACCATGTTCAGCAACGACAGCATGAAATGCACACCACAAACTTCATTTTACTCAGACACCCAAAATAGCTGGACTCATCTGATTAGCAGCAATGTTTGCTGCACTGTTATCAAGGGACGCAAATCTTCCAAACTCCACATTCATACATACACACTGTCATACACCACACACTAACATACACACTGTCATACACCACACACATACATACACACTGTCATACACCACACACATACATACACACTGTCATACACCACACATATACATACACAGTGCCATACACCACACACATACAAACACACTGTCATACACCACACACATACATGTCTACATACACACTGTCACACACCACACACATACACACACATACATACACACATACATACACCACACACTAACATACACACTGTCATACACCACACACATACATACACACTGTCATACACCACACACTAACATACACACTGCCATACACCACGCACTAACATACACACTGTCATACACCACACAAATACATACACACTGTCATACACCACATGTACACTAACATACACACTGTCATACACCACACACATACATACACACTGTCATACACCACACACTGATACACACTGCCATACACCACACACATACATACACACTGTCATACACCACACACATACATACACACTGTCATACACCACACACATACATACACACTATCATACACCACACATACATACACACTGTCATACACCACACACATTCATACACACTGTCACACATCACACACATAGTCACACACACCAACACACACACCATACAACCATACCTACTGTCTCACACCATTAACACAAACACACACATGCACACACACATGCACACACACACACATGCACACACACACACCTACACACCTATCCATACTTTTACACACACACACACACACACACGCCCACCCACCCACACACACACACACACACACACCCACCCACACCCACACACACACATCCACAAACACTTACCACTCTTCTGATGCCAGCATCCTGCATGGAGGTGATACCGCTGCGAGTCAGGTATTCTTCGATCTTGGCTTCGTCCAGTCCCTCCACTGCTACACTTCGCCACATTTTCTTGTAGTCTAAAACACAACATAGAGAGAAAATAACACACAACGCCACATTGTCTTACATAGAGAGAAAATAAAACACACCACTCTACATCACATCTTGTAGTCTGGAACACAACATAGAGAAAAATTAACACACACCACACTACACCACATTTCCTTGTAGTTATAGGAACACAACATAGAGAGAAAATAACACACACAACACTACGCCACATTTTCTTGTAGTCTGAAACACAACACACAGAGAAAATAACACACACAACACTACGCCATAATTTCTTGTAGTCTGAAACACAACACACAGAGAAAATGACACACACTCCTCACGCCACAATTTCTTGTAGTCTGGAACACAACATAGAGAGAAAATAACACACACCACATTACGGCACATTTTATTGTAGTCTGGAACACAACACAGAGAGAAATTAGATAACACACACCAGAAAAATAAAACACACCAGGAAAATAAACACACGCCAGAAAAATAAAACACACCAGGAAAATAAGACACACCACAGACATTCTACCTAGAAGGTCATTGGACCCCCAATCTTACTATTTAGGCTGCTCTAGGACCCCCTGAGGAGAACTTTAGAGGAGGTTCCCGACACCAGGAGTGCTATTCACAAGTATGAGTGAGACATTTGAAGGGGTGTCAGAGGCAACACATTTTTAGCTACTGCGGTGTAATTTCCAATTTTCACTGATATACATGACCATTATTGAGCCCCTTTAGATAATGAGGTTGTTACCTCGCTTCTTGCCCTGTTCGCATGCGCACAAACACCCTTCTCAAAGGAAATCACCGCCACTCGACGCTTCCTACTAGACAAGATTTGTTTGTTTGTTTGTTTGCTTTAACGCCCAGCCGACCACGAAGGGCCATATCGGGGCGGTGCTGCTTTGACATATAACGTGCGCCACACACAAGACAGAAGTCGCAGCACAGGCTTCATGTCTCACCCAGTCACATTATTCTGACACCGGACCAACCAGTCCTAGCACTAACCCCATAATCCCAGACGCCAGGCGGAGCAGCCACTAGATTGCCAATTTTAAAGTCTTAGGTATGACCCGGCCGGGGTTCGAACCCACGACCTCCCGATCACGGGGCGGACGCCTTACCACTAGGCCAACCTTGCCGGTCACTAGACAAGATAAGCACCGTGCGGGTCAGCGAGGCGACCGATTGCATCAGACCAGATGCGGACACAGCCATCCAAACATCAAATGATTACCCGGCGGCATCATGCCGTTAGCGACTGTAGCGCCAAGAGGTAGGTCCCGCAAGTTTAAAACCGTCACGTGACTTTGGCGGGTCAAAACGGGGTTTCGTGAATGGCAACTAGTGCGACATACAGAACAAACAGCGACCCCATGCGGTCAAGTGCCGCTAAAACTGTTCCCTGTATACCACTCCAGGAGGGCTTTCAAAAGTTTTATGAGACCTTTACAAAAGCATTATTTGTCATATCAGTTAGATCTACTCTGTTAATTTGCTTGGGTGCAGATCTGGCAGAAAATATTCTCTGTCTTCAAATTCTAGTCAAGTGTGTACTTTCTTGTCTATTTTGAATGGAGATTGACGTACGGGAACATTGGCCTTGTGAATAAGACATTGGCTTCCCAATTGGAAGGTCATGGGTTTGACAACCGTCTACGCCTGGTGGATTAAGGGTGGAGATTTTTCTCCCAGGTCAACATATGTGCAGACCTGCCAGTGCCTTATCCCCCTTCGTGTGTGCAAGCACAAGACCAAGTGCGCACGTAAAACAATCCTATAAATCCATGTCAAAGTTTGGTCGGTTTTAGAAACACGAAAATACCCAGCATGCTTCCCTGGAGAGCTGCGAATGACTGCCTAACTGGCGGGGTAAAAACGGTTAAAACTCATTTGTGCAAAAAACATGAGTGTACATGGGAGTTTCAGCCCATGAACGCAGAAGAAGAAGAGAAGAAAAATGGAGATATGGGTACACGTATTTATTATGCTTTCTGGTCACTGCAGCTTCCCAGGTCAAGATTCATAGCTCCTTAGCACAAACACTGTATGTGTCCATACCTCCTGAATAAACATGTTTATATTTTTATACATCAACCTCCTCACCAAATTGATTTTAAATGATCTTAACTCTCAACAGTTCTTGCTATTTTTGCTGTTTTCCTCCAGTTTCACGACATGCGTTTTCAAGTCATTGAGAATGCAGTTCTGGTCGCAGATTCTAGTGTTATAACCATGTTGTTGTTGTTCTCCTTCTTCATTCATGCATGCTTAGACTCCAACGTTCACTCATGTTTTTAGCACGAGTGGATTTTTACGTGTATGACCGTTTTTACACCGCCAATCAGGCAGCATACGCAATTTCGGGGGAGGTATGCTGGGTATTTTCGTGTTTCTATAACCCATCAAACTCTGACATGGGTTACCGGATCTTTTCCGTGCGCACTTGGTTTTGTGCTTGCGTGTACACACGAAGGGGGTCAAGTCACTAGCAGGTCGGCACATAAGCTGAAATGGGAGATCGGAAAAATCTCCACTCTTAATCCACCAGGCGGCAGCGACCGGGATTCGAACTCACGACCTCCCGATTAGGAGGCCGACGTCTTACCACTGCGCCCGTCTGTTTTCCTCCAGTTTCACGACATGGGTTTTCAAGTCATTGATAATGACTGTAGGCCTAGGCGTATACTAGTGATTACTGTGTGTGATACATGAAATGTGATATGAATGCTGTTTTTATATGTTATACTCTTACTTTCTGCCTATGTCTTAATCCCAAGCGCAAGACAAATTCTTCTATGTGAAAATTGAAGCCAATAAAATTTGAGTTGAGTTGAGTTGAGTTGAATGCAGTTCTGGTCGCAGATTCTAGTGTTATAACCATGTTGTGCAGAATCGAAAAAGCTCTAATATGTAACAGTTTAACCCCCCTTTTAAGAACTCAAAAAATCTGTGGAAAGCAGGTCTTAAAAAGGAGGAAGTCTTAAAATGGGGGTACATGTACAGAGGCTGTGAACAGATAGTCTGAGAAAACAGGGTCTTAAAAGGGAGGACGTCTTACATTTGGGGGTCTTAAAAGGCGGTGTTCCACTGCGTAAGATAAACATAATGTTGCCTGCATGGTCACGTGTCACTATGACGTCGTTACTAAATATAGTTTCTTACCCATGTTTTATTCACTCTACATTCAGGTAAAAAAAACAACCCACACAGAATGTTTATTTGAAAGAAAGAAAACTAATAAACAAAAGGAAGTAAGCACTCTAAATGCAAGCGACATGTGTAATAGAGTACATGCAAGTTCTTCGGAACCAGTCTCCTGGCACCTGAGAGAATAACAAGCATTGGAATGAACCAGCGACTTTTATCAACAAAAAAGGATGATCGCCGCACGCTCATATGTTCTAGACATACTCCAAGGCACTCCAACTGACACATTTACGTACACAGTCATAAACAAGAACCAGCTTTTACAGGCCTGAAAGTGGCGAGTATTTTACTCGCCATGGCGAGTAAAAACATGTAAATGGCGAGTAGAAATGTAAGTCTACGCGCCAAATGCAAGTAAAGTTGCTGAAACAAATGGTTGGTTTGGCGAGTAAATATAAAAAAATTTGCTCTCTGGCTAGTAAATTATGAGAAGTACTAGCCAAAGGCCAGTGTCCCATTTCGTGGACTTTCGGCGCTGTTTTATTCCGGACCGGACATAGACATTTTTTGTTAAAGATAGAAAGACCACTGACCATCATCGACCCCAAAGTTGAGGGTCTTGTCCCTATAGAAGAGAACCTTCTTCTTGTCCACTGGCCGTGAGACAATGATCAGGTGGTCCTCCAGTTGCTGCAACCATAACATAAGACATAAGACATAAGATTTTATTTCAACCACGTGCATTACACAGGAATATATCCTGGTTTGACTTCATTCAATACATAGTACATTCAAACACAACAACCAAACAGAGTGCTAACAGAACTGCATACACACACACACACACACACACACACACACACACACACACACACACACACACACACACACACACACACACACACACACACACACACTCTCTCTCTCTCTACATTATACCGCGTTCACATCTTGTCCACTTCACATAAAATACTCAAATAACATTGTACCTTTCCATCATATACAGTCTAAACAAGGTAAGGTAACTCTGTGCAGACTCCCGCGTGCACGCATGCGCACGATAAAGAACCCAAGTTCACAGCGAAAGTCTCAGGGCTTGGAAACATTAATACAAGCATGCAGGAAAAAAATAAAAATCGGTAGCTCCATATACTGTATGGCAGCTTGCTTTGCCCAGCGAGAAAGCTGCCCGAATTTCCATGAGGGTAACCTCACAGGAATATATATATGAAATCTTATCATTATCCTTAAAGGTGAGGTGGGATATGGCAAGGTGATAAGGTAAGCAGACCTGGGAACCCCTGTTTTGCACTTGGAGTATTCTCAAACAAACTTCGTGTATATTCAGAAAAATGAGCGTACAGCATTTGAACATCCATGATTCAAACATGCTTCACACGCGTCTGTCACACCATTAATTTAGTTTACCAATACATTTAAAACAAATGCTTATTTAAATGTTTACTGACAAAAACTGTAATCATGTGTCAAAATACTGGATCAGCTTCGGGATGCGCTTGTAAAAAACAAATAGTCTAGGAATTTTTCTCGTCATATTTGTTTCCACTGACCATAATGATTGTATTCTAGACAGGCATGCAATGATGCATACAAAATACGCCAAAATCGTATGGGTTCCAAGGTCTGGGTAAGGTAAGGAAAGTTAAAGTAAATTACATCAAGGCAAGGTTAATATTAGGTAAGCTAGGATGATGTTATGTCATTAAAGGTAAGGTTGTCCTTACAGAAAATAACTTTATTCTTTTTTGTCCACTGGCCCCATCACCACAATCATAATCATAAAAAAAAGTGAACTTTAATAGAAAAAATCTTGCTGAACCTTTGGGGTGGTCAAAATGGACAGATGGATGGACAAAATGCTCTTCCCGCATTAGGAGGTATCTCAGATAGCTGAACTGGCCTTCAAGTCTGCTGAGAATCGCCCCTTAAAACTAGTTTGAGCGTTAGCACTGTTCATGGCAGCAATTTTCATTTGACTTGGCGCCAACCAAAATCGCTTGGGGGAAAGTTGGTAGAAAGTCTGCCATGTAAACAACACTTTAACTCATCTGCACAGGGAGGAGGAGAAAAGAGTTGTTTAAAAACGTTATTGTTCCACTCACCTTGACGGCTTTCGGAGCGTTGGGCAGCGACTCTTCCACGTCTTCCATGAGTACTCCCCCCTTGCCAATCAGATCGTAGTTCTTGAGCAGTTTCATCAGGCCCCTCTTGTCGCGGATGTCCAGCTTGGGTTTAAAGGCAAACTTGCGGCCTTCACTCGAGTCCTTCACCACCATCTTGGGGTTGTTGGCCAAAGCCTGCAAGTGCAACACAGTCCGATAGTGCTTGTTGACCACTAGGAAGATAAAGTGGTTTAACATCTAGTTGATGTGTCTCTCTGTCATGCACGCACACACATACACACACAAACACACACAGGGTAAACACATATAAACGCACACACAAACGCACATCAGAGGCCAGCCAGTGTTGTACAGACTTTTTGATGTCCAGTTGGTTTGCATGCACAAAAGTCAGTCACTCAGTCAGTCAGTCAGTCACAGTGTGTGTGTGTGTGTGTGTCCACCCCTCACCTAGATTATTTGTGTCCTACCTCAGTGGCCAGCCAGTGCCGTATAGACACTGTGATGTCCAGTTGGTTTGTCTCGTCCAGAATTTCATCAAGTAACAGTGCCTCCGTGTCCCCATCCTGATGCCGGAGCTGTTTCATAACACAAACAAACAGAGAAACATATTTACTCACAATGATTGTTATAGTAGTTATGTCACAGAACTGTAATGAATTGCTAGGTATGGCCACACGGACTGAGATCTAAATCATATATCTATAACAAATACTAAGATTAAGAAGATGGTGAGCTTTCTGCAAGACTGTCAAAGCTTTTAGTCCTGATCAGCTTTTACTTTAGTTTTACTTTTAGAGATAAAACTATTATGAGTTTGGGAGATTTCCGTAAAGCTGAAAAGAAAAGAATCAGTCAGCAAGAATCAAAACTGATAATATGTCTTAAGTGTGTATGGCACCTGAAAAATGCAACATTGTCATTTAAACAAAATTTGTAAGAAACAGAATCTCTGACGATTCTAAAGCCACCAACCTTCATGTGTTTTACAATGCGAGCCAAAACGCTGAACCGATACGTGGAGCTGCCTTGTGCCGTCTTGTAATCAATCTGTTCTGTAACATTGACAAGAAATATACAATAACTTATAATGTGATTGTGAACATGTGCATTCTAGTATCATTCTAATCAATTAACTATCAAGATCAACGGCACTAAACTATGATACACAAATGGTATTTGGTACACATCATAGTACTGTGTATACCGTATTTGACGGATTACAAGATGCACCGTTTTATAAGCCGCACCCCCGACTTTTAACAAAAAAATTGGGACGAGCCACGTATAGGCCGCGTCACTATATTAGCCGCCGTCAAAAAAAAATATAATCAGATCGTGTCAATCAATCAAAACAACCAGGCAAACGAAAGTACGGTATTTGGCGAAATCGGCTCCGATAATAAACAAGTGAAACAAAGAAGAAAACTGAAAAAGTTTGAAGAAAAATATCACACACACAATTTGTAACCAACACACACATGTAGTCCCGCCCGGAATAATCTTTTTTGGGATGATTTACGACTTTTGCGCACATTTCGAGCAGACGAAAATACAACATGGCGGCTCTCGCTCCTCCAACTATCGCGAGACACAAAAAACCGAAATCTCGCACGCGCGAGATCCTGATACATCCGGTGTTTCTCTGTATGCTATCTTGTCACGACGACTTGTTGACAAACGAAGATTCGCGAAAGAAAGAGAAAAGCGCCGAGTCTTAAGTAGAGAGCTAATAAAGTACCGGTAATCGCTAATCAAGCGAAATGAAAATCCGCGGCGACTTCCATTAGGTGAATGCTATTCAAGTTTAGGTAACGTTTTAGCCGCATCTTTTTATAAACCGCAATGCGATTTTTTTTTTTTTAAAGTCGCGGCTTGTAGTCCGTCAAATACGGTACATGTCCTTTGTGGAATTTCCCCTAAGAAATTTGGGCTGCATTCCTTGTATACAGGAAAAACGCCTACAGGATTAAGTGCACAAGGAGGGAATGCACCCACTTTTGGTCGACTTAGACCCCTTCTGAAATAGACCCTATCGGTATTCCAAGCTCTCATAATCTCTCGCAAACTTCAGAGCATAACAAAGCATGCGGTACAGCGATCTCGTGCGAGCTGCACAAGCCAAGGTTCAAAGTTCTCGCGATGTTCAAAGCATAACAAAGAGCGTGTCTCGCGAGAGCTGCTCAGATACCGAAAAGGTCTATATTATCCCTGATGATAGCGTACAGCGTTGAAGTTGTGCTACCCTGTAGTTTTGCTGTTGTTGTTGTTGTCTTTTCTTCCCTGCATCAGTGCATACGTGTGTGTATACTTGTGCTTTCCAAGCCCTGAGAATTGCTGTGAGTGTGAGCATGGGATCTTAGTTCTTACCATGCATACATGTGCATGAGTGCACACAGGAAAACATGTGTAGTAGGAATAAGGATACTCAACCTGAAAGTAACACGATTTTACTTAAAAAGAGCAGATTATCTTATTTTCACAATTTCACTTTCACTGTTTCAGCCTTTACGTGGTTTTTTGGGGTATTATTTTTCAGGGTTTTATCAATTTAAGAGGTTTTCCTGGATTGTTTTTTTTCATGGAGAAAAGTACTTCCGCCTTCATGTGGGGATTTCCGATTGGACTGTAATGTAGAGTCCTAGTAACTAGAATGTCCAGACGTATTATTACCAGTATTATATTATCGTTTTATAGTCCTACAAAAACGGACACAATGAATATGTTGTTGTAACAAACATGAACGATTAAAGATTCCAATGCAACTTCACGAAATCTAGACGACACTATGATTGAATCCTTCTGACAAACACTCACACTCCAACAGATGTGACAAATGTATAAAACAACTTACTTGCGGCTTTGGGTTGTGGAGGTTTGCTAATTTTCGCTTTCTTGCTGGCATTTTCGTCGCCGGTGGGCTTGGCTTTTCGCTTCTCGACCGTCGGCTGAGCCCTGGCACGCTTTAAAAAAGCCTCACGTTCTTTAAGCAAAGCTGGATCCATCTTGAAGGGTTTTCAGTGGAAGACAATCTGTAAAAATGAACAAAGGTTGTCTTCACTTCGCTTTCAGACTCCTTTAAGCCGCCATCTTGATGCGGACTACTCTAGACAACACAGTACGACTGTTCCTTCTCAAGTTGTCTCCCTTGAACTAGTTTCGATTTCCTTGCATTGGAGACTTTAATCGTTCATGTAACAACAAAATATTCATTTATTTTGGTTTTGGTAGGACTAATAGTTATACGTCTGGACATACTACACGTTACATTACGGCCTTACAGGAAATCCCCACAAAGAAAGAAACAAACAAACAAATGGATCAATTTATCCGAATCAATACATACCGTACATACATACATACACACACACACACACACACACACACACACACACACACACACACACACACACACACATACACACACACACACACACACACACACACTGACACACACACATGTACTGACAAGAACTTATAAGTGCAATATAACAAATTATAAGTTAAAATGTTACATGTGTCACTATGCATCATCTGCTGCTTAGAAAGAGATACGACTGAGTATAGACCCTATACGCCTTTTGCTTCTTATTTTTCGTATTGATCCGGCTTCTTCTGTGCGGTCAAGCTTAAAATTCGAGTTTTAGTATAGCGTTCGTACGGCGACAGCATTCACAAAGAAATGATTGAAATCGGTTCGAAAATCGTATTTTTCTCTTTTTACATAAATTGACTAACACTCAGCATGAGTTATTCAGTTGCGATTCTTCTGCTGAAGTCAGATACCCAAAATTAAAGTTTCATACATTATAGTCATATAAATACAGCGCGTGATGCCTTCCCCCGAAAGCGGCGTACGGCTGCCTGAATGGCGGGGTAAAAACGGTCATACATGTAAAAACCCACTGAAAAAACATGAGTGAACGTGGGAGTTTCAGCCCATGAACGAAGAAGAAGAAGAAGAAGCGCGTGATGCCCTACTTTTTTCCCTCTTTTCGTCCTAGGAGTCCTTCGTTGAATTTAACTTACATTACCTTGTAAAAATATAATGTCACTTTTACTTACGTTTTCTCAGGGGTAGACTAAAAGTACATTTTCTACCAAAAAGGGGGTAGGGATGGAAGATGTGGAGTGGGAGGAGGGGGGGATAGTAAAGGCATCAAAGTTCAAAATGTAGTGTTAAGGGGTTTTCGTATTTTTACTGTGGTTCAAAGGGATGTTTAACCTTGAGCGTATCTCCGTTTTAGAAATGTACCATCACTTTTTCATTTGTGTGTGTTTATTTCATGCTTGAAATATACTTTCGAAAGTTGGTACAAAGTTTAGTTGTTCTTTTTATTTACAAGTAAAGTAACTGTGTTTTTATCAAGTTTTCTTCCTCCATCAGTCTGCTTTATTTGTGATCCTTTGATTGTTGATGTGTTTACATCTCTAACCCATATCCACAATAGAATCTTATAGTAATGTCTTCAGTAGTGATTTTTGTTAAAAGTCCAACACCCCATGTTCAAGTTTTATTAGTTAGATTAGACATTAGCGGGGTTAAGCCCTAATTTGTTATAATTTCATGCCTTAATTAACACTACTTGTAGAAACATTCACTTTTAAACATTTGTTATAGCTTTTCTCAGGGGTAGACAACTGCCTGAAATACTACCATGTCTTCAGGGCTCCCCACGAACGCCCGTCCAAGAGGGTCCCGGGACCCCCACTTTCAATGTTTAGAGGGTCCATGGACCCCCTAAGTAGAGTTTTAGAGGGTCCCAAGAGTCCCGGATCCCCAAACCCCCTATTTACATATAACGCATTGTGATCGCGAATAATGTGATATGAACTGTGTTTTTTTATTACCAGAATATTAGATGAGGACACTTCAACTGTACCAAGTCAAATGCAACACACACGAACACTTTCTTCCCGTGACGGTGAAAATGGGATAATTTGTGTTTGCACTTTGACTTAGCTGACGACTAAAGTCTGAAAAGAGTATACGAGACGCACGACAGAGGAAATTGAGTGCGTCCCGGGACCCGTTCTTTGTAGGTTTAGTGCGTCCCGGGACTCCCTCCATGAATTTCTAGAACGTGATTTCGGCTTCTAGTGCGTATAGGACGCAGGGACGCGCTCTATGTGGAGCCCTGGCTTTAAAGGGAGAACCTGAACGTGGCGACGCCTGTGCTGGAAGCTATTAGCACTTTAAACCACGACCTTGTTCTAGTATCTCGCCATCATATAAATATTGAATATTTCGTTCTCTTGCGACGGGCGACAGGAAGTGGGACACTATCCGAGACTGATCCAGGCGGAAGAGGTTTGGAAGCCAAGACAGGAAAAGACCACTGTCACTGAGGACTTGCTCCGTACCACTTGAGATTCATGAACGATCCTAAACAATGTGTGGTTTATGGGTCATTGTCAAGGCTACATGTAAGCCTACTAATCATTATGGTCAAAGGGCGAGGTTGTTGACGGTAACGGAATCGAACAGCAAGACCTGATCATTATAATATATTATAGTACAATCAAGAAGAAATTTTAAAAATGGCGCATGATTTGTAGCCTGTTTAGTGGCACCAGATTTAGAACTGTTTCTTCACAAGGCATTTGAATTTGTAATACACACAAACAAATATTTTATAAGTTCAGAATTGGGTTGGTTAGTCATTGTATCTTTTTTTGATTTCTTTGTTTCTAGTAATTCTTTCTGTAGTTGTTTATTTTGTTCTTTCTGTATTCCTTTGGTTCTTCCCTCCTTTATTTCCTATCTTTTTTTATCAAAGCATTTTCTGTTGTCTTATACGCTTCTACGCTTATACTTGGGCCAAGTACAGAAGAAAACAAGTATATATATATATATATATACGGCTTGTGTCTGTCTGTCTGCCTGTGTGTGTCTGTGTGTGTGTGTGTGTGTATTCGCCATGCACGGCCAAAGTTCACGATGGATCTGCTTCAAATTTGGTGTCCATATTCAGATACACCCCGGATAAAATTTGGTCGATGAGATATTTCAATACGTGCTCTCAGCGCGCAGCGCAAACCGATTTTGTTTTTTGGGGGGGGATCAACTACGGCATAACTCTTCCTTATCTTCTCCATGTTTTCAGCGTTTACCTCCCCTCCTTCGTATGGTGCACTATAGTATGAGGGGGCATCTTCGGATATTCCCGGCGTTCTGTTACTATTTTTAGAAGGTCACCGCAGTGTCCAGAACGTAAATTGGACCCGTAAATTATCCTCACTGTAAAAGTGCAAAGGTCGAATCAATTTATAGCCACGCGAAAAATACACTGTCATCTATCTCTCTATGTATACGGCTTCTCTGTGTTTGTGTGTGTGTGTGTGTGTGTGTGTGTGTGTGTGTGTGTGTGTGTGTGTGTGTGTGTGTGTGTGTGTGTGTCTCTCTATGTGGGCAACACATGTGGATTGTTCAGTTCTGTTTGTGATGTGGTCTGGCGGCTTTTGTGTATTTGTATGTACTGGCCTTCCTTTGAGAAGCCGGCATAACAGTTCAAAAGGGCTTAGAGATAAGGTCTAAATAGCTCAATCCTGTTTGAGTGGAGTTCGCCTCCAAAGGTGATTAACACGGTTACATTCGTCGACAAGGATGGGACTCGATATTGTCAGCAATGGCATTATGGCCACTGAATCATTGTCGTGCTGTTCCCATTCCACGAATCTGGGAGGGACCTAAGCTCGGCGGGTCCATTGTTCGGACCCGGCGAACGGCTCTAAGTACTTCTTCCCGGCGAAGCCGGCTGTCCGGCGAAGCGGGTATTCATCTAGTATATCTATATCTGTACAAATTATGTCCATGACACTGGGAGTGTCCGAACAATCGACAATGAAACTCCTCATTTTGCACACATACACTCACGCCAAAAGTACCACACTATTTGGAAAGCCTTCAAGATAGTAACATCCCCGAACTTTTCGAGAGCGTTAGGGAACATGCAAGAATCTCAGAGGAGGTAGGCGTGTTTCCCCTCCTTGAAAGTAATACTGAGTGTGTCCAAAATCAAGTGCACCACTCACAGAGATACAGGCGTGTTAAGTTACAAGATACAAGATACAAGAAGTTTTATTGTCCTCATCAATACAAGGAAATTTGGCATGTGTGTGGCAAGACATAATACACTGATACATAGACATTTACAAAACACAACTGAAGTTCAATATCAGCATCACCCTTACGCAACATACCCACTATACTTCAGACACACAGGCTACATGTGCGCAACCTTCCCCCGAAATCGGCGTATGCTGCCTAAATGGCGGGGTAAAAACGGTCATACACGTAAAAATCCACTCGTGCTAAAAACATGAGTGAACGTGGGAGTCTAAGCCCATGAACGAAGAAAGAAAGAATGTGCGCAACCCACAATTCACCCAGCCATACATACTGTTCTTCAGTGATGACAAAAAGTATAACTCAAAACTAAGAAAGACATGTTTATTGCAGGGCTAGATCTAGAAGTAGGGGGGGGGGGGGAGGGGGGGAGGGGGTCCTGGATTCCGGAAGCCTTACCGCAAATGTACCTTTTTTCTCTTTACCCCTTTTAAATTCAAAATTTCAACAGCACCTGGGAGGGCGGGGGGGCAAGCGAATTAATCCAGCAGTTGTACCCTTGCCTCATTTTGGAAGACCCTCCCTCTCATATATATATGTACGTTGCTAGATTCCGGATTCGATTTCCGAAAATTTAAGTTTCGTCTTCTAGACGTCGACAGCACTGGAACAAATATGACGCCGGTGTAACACGAAATGTTTACTCCACGAAAAATGTACTCCGGAGTAAAAATTTCGTACGAAATTCTTACTCCGACTACACCTTTCGTACGAGAAAAGAACTCCCCGATGTACGAACAAATTACTCACTCCACGAAATTTGGACTCCCCAAATGTTCGCTCAGTAAAAATTTCGTACGCGAAAATGGGATGTGGGCATGGCGATCTCTACTACTAGTAGAGTACGCTATGAATGCGGGCGAAGGGATAATGCCAATATGTGATCTCGCGCAAACAAATGTCGCGCTATCCTTCCTCTACCCCTTCCACCACCAAGACTAACAGGGGACCGGGGAGTAACAGTTGCGTACACCTGGCGTGGGCAGTAAATTGCTCGTGTAAGGGTGGACTAATTTAATCGTTATTTATTCGTCAGGAGAGTAACATTTTCGACCGAAATGTTGACTCGGAACACACCTGTCTTTCAAAGTTATTTTCTCGTGTTATGGGTGAGTAGTTTTTTTGTAAAGGGAGTAAACTTTTCGTACGAAATTTTTACTCCGGAGTAAAAATCTCGTGGGAGTAATTTTCTCGTGTTACACCAGAGTATTGGGACTCCACGGCTGCAGAGTCAATCTGGTTTTAAGAAAGAGATGTCTTTATTTCTTGTGGCTATGGGTTGATGTAGCCATGCAATAGATTCTCGTCACAGCTGCACTGAATGACCAAGTGGCCAAGGTTGCTTGCCTGCTGCAGGAAATTATGCTGAGTATCGCGTTTCTCAAGAGAAGTGTTTCGCTCGTGTTCGCCTTCGAGTTCATTCGTCTGTTTGTTATATGACGCTGAGGTTGTAAACATGGAGTACCATAGGCTTGTTTGGGTTCTCTTTGTGTTCGTCTTGTTCATGCACGGTAAGTCTAGAATAACCTTATTATTGTGTTATAAGTCTAGAATAACCTTATTATTGTGTTA
Organism: Littorina saxatilis; assembly: GCF_037325665.1. Taxonomy (NCBI): domain Eukaryota; kingdom Metazoa; phylum Mollusca; class Gastropoda; order Littorinimorpha; family Littorinidae; genus Littorina; species Littorina saxatilis. Next base: position 19,924,878 of record NC_090257.1, read on the forward strand.
TAAGTCTAGAATAACCTTATTATTGTGTTATAAGTCTAGACTAACCTTATTATTGTGTTATAAGTCTAGAATAACCTTATTATTGTGTTATAAGTCTAGAATAACCTTATTATTGTGTTATAAGTCTAGAATAACCTTATTATTGTGTTATAAGTCTAGACTAACCTTATTATTGTGTTATAAGTCTAGAATAACCTTATTATTGTGTTATACTTATAAGTCTAGAATAACCTTATTATTGTGTTATAAGTCTAGAATAACCTTATTATTGTGTTATTTTCTGTTCTTATTTTGTGGGTGTTTAAAAAAAGTGGTTAGTGTTAGCTGTGTGTTGTGTGTGTGTGTGTGTGTGTATGTGTCACGTGTGTGTGTCACGTGTGTGTGTGTGTGTGTGTGTGGGTGTGTGTGTGTGTGTGTGTGTGTGTGTGTGTGGATGAACCAATTTTTCTCGATACCAAACGTTACTTGTAAAAATGAAAATAAAACTATGTTTGCATAACAGATGTAACTGATCTTTCAAATTGTGTGTACAAAATTCAGTTCAGAACCCAATGTCATACTTTAGGTCGGTGTTGTGCGTTTTGGTGGTAAACGCTAGTCTCTTAATTCATGTTCATCACTGAAAAATGTCATTTGATATTAGTTCCAAGCCAGGATATGTAGGGATTTAAGGCGCAGAATGTTTGTCTTTTGTGTGAAAACAAAACGAACTCTGTGATGGAATGTAATTTTCTGCCCGGCTTTGAATAATTATGCAGACGGATCAAGGCACTTGCCAAAACATGCATGTGATCTTCCTCGCGTTGTTGATAATTCAAAAACTTCTACACACTGCTGCGTAGTACTTCCCCAAAGCACGTTTATTTCGTTTCATCCTAGGCCAACGCTTTTCTAACCCGTAACATTCAATGTATGTCTCTGCCCGTAATAAACATTCAAGAGTCTTGCTCTGCTGTTGCCAAAACTGACAAGCATGCTTTAAATGCTAGGAATTGAAAGAGTTTGTTTGTTTTTGTTGTTGTTGTTCTCGTTGACCTGAACAAAATGTGAGTAAAGGAGAACAAGTAATTCAAAGCTTGACATTTCTTTGGAGATGGCTGGGGTCAGACGGATAGGCGTCAACGACAGCGAGAGAAACAGCAACGGCGATTGGCTGAGCTGTCCCGCGCCACCACTTCCTTCGGCGTGTCTCTGTACCGGCAATTGGCTTCACGTAACCAGGAGAACATCGTCTTCTCTCCCCTGAGTATTTACACCGCTCTCAGTATGACGATGCTTGGGACATACGGAGAAACGAAAAATCAACTCAAGGTCCAAAAACAAATAATTTTTTCGTGTGGGACTCTGTGTGTGTGTGTGTGTGTGTGTGTGTGTGTGTGTGTGTGTATGTGTGTGTGTGTGTGTGTGTGTGTGTGTGTGTGTGTGTGTCACAGTGCGCCGTGTGTGTGTGTGTGTGCGCGTGTGTGTGTGTGCAGGGCTGGGCCAGGAACGGGGGTGGTGGGGGGCGGGGGGGTGCGAGAGTGGTTTATAGGTTGTATTTGGATATGTTCTTGCCCAAGAAAACCCCTCAGTCCCCAACCAACTCCACCCCACCCCTAGAAGTTATAAACTTGTCTGCCTTTTTTGTGTGTGTGTATTTGGAAGTTTTCGAAAGCTCCCGTATTGGGGTTTTGCTTTTATTTCTTCTTCTTTTTTAAATGGGTTGGGCCTTTAAAAATAAAAAAGGCAGTACAGCCGAACAATGGAATGGGTAGCATCTCTCGTTGTGCCCGTCTTCCATTGGATGGGAGAGTCCATAGTACTCTATTCTTGATCTTAATGTGGTATGGGTACACTGTCCCACCAAAAATCATGTTCGACCCAGGCCGGTGTCACGAACTTAAACCTCTGCCTGAACAATCCTTCTCATTGCGGTGAATGCGCATGCGCTAACATGGGGAGATTCAGTAATCAGGTCGTGAACAACATAACCCTAACCCTATCCCTAACACTACCCCTGAACCCTACCGGGGCCTACGCAGTCTCAACAGATCCCGACCTTCCTTATAAGTTGTCCCCTCCTACCCCATGAAAAGTAACAATCACGTTTATTTGTAACAGTATGGCGGTTCAGTGAACTTTTCCGGGGCTTTTTACTTGCCCTGAACAAAATGGTGACTTCCGGTTTGGAGTCGTAGAAAAACATTAAATTTGCGTTATTGCAACCGGTTTGGTCTTAGCTAGAGCCCAAAATGCCTTTGGTAATATGACTATTCGGTTACTTCCCTTATTCTTTGGAAGGGACCTCACTCTTGTTGAGCCCCTACTTGTCCCAAAAAGTTAAGCAAAAACAAAAACAATTAAACGCAAGACGTGTACTTTTTCCAGAGGGTGTTAAGCCTGAGACCCAGACAAGGCGTGCATCGGGCCCTCAACGCCGTTTTTGCGTCATTCCCAAGGTCACCCGCTGCAAACGTCACACTGCGCCTTGCCAATGCTGTGTACTATGACGACGCAGATGTTGTTCTCCACGACGGGTGAGTTCGTCTTGCAACGACGATGATGATAAAAAAAACATGGTTGCATGACTCGTGGTAGGGGAATGAGTTATTTAATACTTTTTTGAGGCATGTTAGAGCTTGTTGTTGTTGCTCTCTCTCTCTCCCTCTCTCTCTCGCTCTGTGTCTCTGTCTCTCTGTGTGTGTGTCTCTCTCTCTCACTCTTTGTCTGTCTCTGTCTCTCTCTGTGTCTCCGTCTCTCTCCCTCTCTCTCTGTCTGTCTGTCTGTCTCTCTCTCTCTCTCTCTCTCTCCCTCTCCCTTTCTCTCTCTCTCTCTTTCTCTCTCTCTCTCTCTCTCTTGTCTGTCTGTCTGTCTGTCTGTCTCTCTGTCTGTCTGTCTGTCTCTCTCTCTCTCCCTCCCTCTCTCTCTCTCTCCCCCTCTCTCTCTCTCTCTCTCTCTCTCTCTCTCTCTCTCTCTCTATCTATCTCTCTCTCTCTCGTGCGGTAATTTGAGTTAATGGTTGAACTTTCTCAAAAATGCTGCGATTGTTGTGGTAAGTTTGATTTATGGTAGCATGCACTTTCTCTTTCATACTGCCACGCTTGTGGTAATTTGGTTGAAGTTTCTCGAGAGCACTGCAACGATAGTTGTACTTTGTGTCGATGTGTATACGTTTCGCTCGATCACTGCAACGATAACTTTCATTTGATTTGATTATTGCAGTTTTACTCGAGGACTGCGACGCCATTATGGCGCATATCCAAAAGCGTTTGAACGACCGAACCCCGAGACCCCCATCAACGACTGGGTATTGCGTCAGACAGGGGGCAAAATCGAGGATTTCCTTAACCCAGGGGACATAACCTCTGACACTGTCATCATGCTGCTGAATGCTGTGTTTTTCCAGGTGAGTGACTCTACTACAGGGCTCCCCACAGTGCGCGTCCATGCGTCCTATACGCACTAGAAACCGAAAACACGTACTGGAATTGTATGGAGGGGTTCCCGGGACGCACTAAACTTTAAAAGAGCGGGTCCTGGGACGCTCTAAATTTCTTGTATCGTGCGTACCGTAATTACTTTTTCAGGCTGCAATCGTAAGCTATTGTACACAGCACACTATGCGAGACCACAATGTTTTATAAGTACACCGGGACTTTTTGGTTTTTGGAGCCTTGGAACTCTCTAAAATTCTGCAGTGGGGGTTCATGGACCTTCTAAAAATTGAAAGTGGGGGTCCCGGTACGTACCCTCTAGGAGGGGCGTCCGTGGGGAGCCCGGCTACTAGTTGGTTGAATAATTGGTTGGCTGGTCAAAATGTCTGTGGTATATTAATAAGTTTAGCCGATTTACTCAACTTTTGTTTGTTTGTTTGCTTAACGCCCAGCCGACCACGAAGGGCCATATCAGGGCGGTGCTGCTTTGACATATAACGTGCGCCACACACAAGACAGAAGTCGCAGCACAGGCTTCATGTCTCACCCAGTCACATTATTCTGACACCGGACCAACCAGTCCTAGCACTAACCCCATAATGCCAGACGCCAGGCGGAGCAGCCACTAGATTGCCAATTTTAAAGTCTTAGGTATGACCCGGCCGGGGTTCGAACCCACGACCTCCCGATCACAGGGCGGACGCCTTACCACTAGGCCACCGTGCCGGTATTTACTCAACTGTTCTTGCAAAGTTCAATGCCGCATAAGTATAATGATATCAATGGAGCATTTCAAGCAACGCTTATGGGTCACTCTCCTGAAAACTGGTCAGATGTGTGACTTGAGTGCCCAAAAATAAAGTTAGTCAAAATTGAAATATTTTGGTGTGTTTGGTTTGTTTAACATCTCAACTTTCCAACACAAGGTTTTGAAAAGCAAGATAAACTTTTGGAAATGTTGTAATTTAAGATAATGTGTTGAAGGTTGCCTCATCTCGCGTGTAACACAGGACACCATTAGAGGCACATTTTTACTCTTATCATAAAAAATACAAGTGATTATCATGCAATTTCCAATGAGATACAATAGAAATTGCTTCATAGAAGTACCAGAAGTTTCAAAATATACCATACACTTACATAATGGGGGGATTACTATGAGGACGCCAGATCAACCATTTCATCATTTACAGAAAACCTTTCCAGCAAGTGATCAGATATTGCTATCTGCAAAATTGTATGATTTAAAGAATCTCCATGAATACTTAAAACAGGAATATGGACATACTTTGAAAAATCTTGGTAATGCATGCAGATATTCATCAAATGACACAGAACGTCTCGCGTGTAACCATGGACACCGCAAACAAACACAGACACCAATATCAGTTAACCATGGGTTTATTTCAGTCAAAACGAAACAACTTTTTATTGAAATGTGTGTCTGCCACGCCTGTCAAGAGTTGGGACAGGCAGCACCTCAACTACTTCATCAAACTTCACAAAAAATATCTCCTCCACAGCAGGCCACACAAACGATGATCCTTGTTTCCTAAGGAAACGGACAACCACCCTATTCCCATCCAGTGTGTCAATCTGTGGACAAACAAATGAACCTTTCTTAAAATAGAAAAATTAAAAATAGTAACTAAAAAGGTTTACATCATGAATTAAAAATACAAGGAGCAAGTGACACCAATAAACTTGGAAATGTCTACCTCAGAAAAGCAAACTGAAGCTCTCCATTCATACCAACTAGGGGTAATTTGGTACTTGAAATACATGTATAAATATAATTGATTCCATATGTAACCTGCACTTACCATATCATGAAAAGACTTTGCTAGGAATGTCTGCACAAATCAGTATGGATACAGAAAATTAAAAAAATGACTGCATGCAAGCAAAGTCATTCCAGTATAATAAGATTAAGATTAATGAAAAACATGTTAAAACAATTATTTACAGTAGAAACGTACCGGTCTCTCTGATCTGCTCCTGGATCAGCATTGACTGGACTGGCAGAAAGGATAGGAGCATTAGCAGCATCCTGGCATCTGAAAAAAAGTATGCAACAGTTGGAGTCAGATATTTTAATTGCTACCACAGCTTTACATCTCACATTGAGGTACATAACAGTGCATGTTACAACCGTCAAGATCCCAAGATACACACATTGGAAACCAGAGTGGTTCTGTCCTGAACACATCCTCGTAACACAAAGAAACAACAAGTCGCGTAAGGCAAAATTACTACATTTAGTCAAGCTGTGGAACTCACAGAATGAAACTGAACGCACTGCATTTTTTAACAATAACCGCAGTGAAACTGACGAGCCTGTTTAGGGCGGTAGTGGTTTCGCTGTGCTGCATAAGCACGCTTTACTGCACCTCTCTTCGTTTGAACTTTCTGAGCGTGTTTTTAATCCAAACATATCATATCTATATGTTTTTGGAATCAGGAACCGACAAGGAATAAGATGGAATTGTTTTTAAATCGATTTCGGAAATTTAATTTTAATCATAATTTTGATATTTTTAATTTTCAGAGCTTGTTTTTAATCCCAATATAACATATTTATATGTTTTTGGATCAGAAAATGATGAAGAATAAAATGAACGTAGTTTTGGATCGTTTTATAAAAAAATAAAATTTTAATTACAATTTTCAGATTTTTAATGACCAAAGTCATTAATTAATTTTTAAGCCTCCAAGCTGAAATGCAACACAAAGTCCGGCCTTCGTCGAAGATTGCTTTGCCAAAATTTCAATCAATTTGATTGAAAAATGAGGGTATGACAGTGCCGCTTCAACTTTTACAAAAAGCCGGATATGACGTCATCAAAGACATTTATCCAAAAAATGAAAAAAACGTCTGGGGATATCATGCCCAGGAACTCTCATGTCAAATTTCATAAAGATCGGTCCAGTAGTTTACTCTGAATCGCTCTACACACACACACGCACAGACAGACACACAAACATATACACCACGACCCTCGTCTCGATTCCCCCTCTATGTTAAAACATTTAGTCAAAACTTGACTAAATGTAAAAATGACTACACGCTGTGTAAAATCTGCTCCAGTGCGAATGAAAATGCCAGTATCTGTCATAATTTCTGTCCCGCACGCATCGCTGACACCGCATGCGGAAAGCAGCAATGGCGTCTGCTATACGAACGAGACAGCTCTGGCTATGATGAGAGATTCAAACGCTATTTCTTGAGATTCTCAACAAAACAAATGAACCTGAACCACATGATCTAATCTTCATTTAAAAAAATAGAAAATAAACTAACAAGAGGCGCAAAACAATCATAAAAAACGAAAACTTCTTTTCACGTTGGACTGTACCTAGATCTACTCTACCCATGAATTTGCCACTTGGTTGCGTTTTTTCTGACAGAAAGGCATTTTTTTTTAATTCAGTTTGTAAACATGACAAAATCATATTAGTGGTTTAAGTTCTACACGCTAAATAGTAAAAATAGAGCCGTTGTAAAGCTCAAACTTACCTCAAAGGTTGTGATCACATGTACCGTCTCGCACGTCTGTCGTCAACTTTGGCGCGGACCCCGCAACAACAAAGTTTTCCTGCGTCTAACCGCGTGCTCGATTGTACGAAAACACGTTTGCACCGTGTAACCCCCGCAGGGACTCCCTTATATTCATGCGCGAATGGGTTGAAAGATCGCAAGTTTGCCAGAAAATAGTTCTGCAATGTGCTCACACGTATCGCAAATTTTCGGACACCACTTGCAGATCTATCAGAACATCTCATTAAACTTGCTTTACAGACTCAACTTGAATCTCACTCAATCGCGATTAACGACATCGAATATTTTACTATGTCAGAGTAGAATTATCCATCCCCTGAAACAGTATGCACAAGTTATGTTTGGGCATGGCGTTGAAGCTAAAAATAGGACACCAGGCGTGACGTGCGAGACGATTGTTTCTACATTGTCAAATGCAACCAAGTTATTATCGAAAGATCGTTTGGGCGCATCGGGCGGGTGAAATCAAATTCATACACAGGAATTTGCAACAATTGTAGAAAAATGTGTTATCAAATGGGTAAATTTGAGGCATGTGTATGTGCAGAGATAGCATGTCACACTTTCGAATGGAAAAAAGTGGCGATTTCAGAGCTTCTGCAGTGCAAAGCAAATCACAGAATTTACAAACGCTTTAGTTCTTGTTCACACTGTTGCTCCAAATAACACTGAAGACAACAAAACACATAAAAATAAAGGAAAGTAATTATTTTGTTGTTTATTTAAATGTTTTTGTACGCTGTCCCGACTGACCAGTTTCTAGGAGAGTGACCCTTATCTGCGTCGTCTTAGGAACAAAACAAATTCTGTTGGACAACAATAATGTACAAATCAATCAATCAATCCATCAATCAATCAATCAATCAATACAAAATATGTGACCCTCCACCACGGATTGAGTCGCATGTCACCTTTGCATGATGTTCATATTTTTTACATTTTTCTAAAGAGTTTTTTATGCTCTATCCAGTGGTGAAAACCGTTTTAGAAAAGAGCAAAAACTGTTTGAGTTATAAGCGTGTAACTAAGGTGACCCTCACACTGTTACCAGACACTCCCCGGACTAATATTAAGCCTGCGAGGTGACATGCGACTCATTTCGTGGTGGAGGCTCACATATACTCACACGGTGGTGTAAATCGATCTTTCTCTTCTGGTTACCCTCACGTCAATCCCAAATAGGGCACGTGGAAAGACATCTTCGACGAGAGGTACACAAGAGAAGGAGACTTCACCACCACTTCCGGTGACGTAGTCAGCGTGCCCATGATGTCACGTGACGGGTCCTACTCGGTCAAGGCCGTTGGGGACGGAATCCCAGCACGAGTTCTGGAGCTGCCTTACGGAAGTGACGACAGGTTCGCCATGTTCATCCTCCTACCGGACGAGGCGAATGGACTGAGGGAGCTGGAAGGACGTCTGAGTAGCCAGGTTGGAATCTTTTTTTTGTGTTGTTTATTTTTATTTTGTGTGTGTGTGTGTGTGTGTGTGTGTGTGTGTGTGTGTGTGTGTGTGTGTGTGTGTGTGTGTGTGTGTGTGTGTGTGTGTGTGTGTGTGTGTGTGTGTGTGTAATCAGAACGTTATTGTAAAGGCCAATATCGCTGGTATGCGGGCGCGACAGTTGTAGCTCTGTCTTTCTCTTGTCTGGACTACATTATTTTGGTGTTGCTAGTAACGCTAAATCTAGCTCTAAGGCCTTGTATTATAACAAGGCTTTGTGCCCCGGAGATGCTCGGCTTTAAGAGATTGCGTTAAACGATGATTGTACTTCTGAGAGTTAAACGTAGTTGATGTCATTTCTAACACAAATATTGACTCAGAAACAGGGGAGGTTATTTTTACGTAATGTTTTATTCAAAACACAACACACAATGTTCACGTATCGTCGTTTCATGATTTGTACTTGTAAGGGAAGCAAGAGCTCCCACGTATACACGTGTTCGCGGGTGAAACGATGATCTCCCTTGTAACCTCAGTTCTGCAGTTCCGCTGGCTTTTATTGACGACTAGCATCTAAGAAATAACGGTCTGTAACCAACACGATCCTGCAGGTTCTAGAAGAGGCCGTGACCAACATGCCGGAGCAGTACAGGTATCAGGTCAGAATGCCCAAGTTCAACATGAGGACCAAGATGCTGCTCAAGGACACGTTGGAGGCCATGGGACTCACCCGATTCTTCAAGGACGCCGACCTCACGCGCATGGTGCGTCAGTCCAACAGAGGGCCTCTCAGCGTCGACAGCGTCATCCACGAAGCTGTGTTGGAGGTAGGTGGTCGGTGTTGTAATGTGTCGGTGTTGTGATTGTTTAACAGCATCGGCTATGGTTGGTTTTGGCGTTGCTCTGGTATTGGGTGTCAGTCCAACAGTGGGCCTCCCAGCGTCGACAGCGGCATCCACGAAGCCGTTTTTGGAGGTAGGTGCAAGGTCTGTGGTACAGTGTGTCGGTGTTGCTCTGGTATTGGGTCCAACAGAGGGCATCGACAAGTAGGTGGTTTGTGGTACAGTGTGTCGGTGTTGTGCTTGTTTAACAGCATCGGCTCGGGTTGGTCAGTATTGGGTATCAGTCCAAGAGATGTTCTCGACGAGCTTCAGTCAACAAGCCTTTTTTTGAGGTATGTGATGTGTGATGTAAAGTGTTGCTGTTGTGATTGGTTAACAGCATCGGCTGTGGTGTTTTTGTTGTGTGTGTTTTTTTGGTCTGTGTGGATTGGTTTGTTTGTTTGTTTGTTTGTTTGTTTGTTGTTGTTTTTTGAGTTTGTATTGTTGTTGTTTGGTTTGTTTGTTTGTTTTTTTGTGTGTGTTTTTTTTTTGGGGGGGGGGAGGGGCGTTACTCTGGCATGGAGTGTCAGTCCAACAGATGCCTCGATAAAACGTCAGCCACCAAGCCGTGTTGGAGGTAGGTGATGTGTGATGTGATATGATGGTGGTGTGGTTGTTTAACAGAATTAATTGTTTGTGGTGTTGCTATTAGTGATGGTGGTGTTGGCTGTGGTGGTGCTGTGGTAGGCCGTCTCACGCGAATGGTGCGTCAGTCCAACAGGGGGCCTCATCTAAGATGTTCTTTAAGCTTTCTTTTTGTCCCTTTTCCTTTTACGAAATGGTACTGGTTGGTCCGGTGTCAGAATAATGTGACTGGGTGAGACATGAAGCCTGTGCTGCGACTTCTGTCTTGTGTGTGGCGCACGTTAAATGTCAAAGCAGCACCGCCCTGATATGGCCCTTCGTGGTCGGCTGGGCGTTAAGCAAAAAAACCAAACAAACAAACAAATTTTACGAAATGGTGGAGTAAGCTTCAACCTCTTCATTGGTCGCGTTACCCGGTCCCACAACGGAATAAAATGCGCTGCATCATAATATTCGCAGAACGGCTGTGTTGCCAGTTCTGATCTGGTTTGAAGTGGCATGGGCTGGTTTTATCTGGTCAGCTCTGGTCTGATTTGGTCTGATCTGGTTCAATCAGGTCTTATCTGGTTTGGTCCGATGTGGCATGGGCTGAATTATTTGGTCAGGTCTGGTCTGATTTGGTCTGATCTGGTCCGGTCAGATCATATCTGGTCTGGGTCTACCGAAATTGTGTGTTTTCATTTCATAAATGTGTCTCCCGTATTCTATTTTCTATTTTGTCCATTCTTATCTCTTTCTTTTCGTTTGTTTTTTTCCTGGTCTTCTCTCCTCCCCTTTCCTTCTCGTCTTCAGGCGGAAATTAAGAAACTTGCATCGGTCTCAAATAGCAATATCAGCTGAAGATGAATAATGTATCGTATCATGAACATTGGAATGTTCTTCTTTGAGCCATGTGACATCAGAGTCCGACAAAAACTCATATTTTGGGCGGCTAGTCAAGACTACAAAAGACTGCATGTTTGTGTGCGTTCAATCGTAAGAATTAAATGGCGATCTAACGAAAATTGTAATTCAATCAAGTTGGTGTTTCCATAAAACCGATTCTGTGATTGGTCAGAATGACCAAACTCATAAAAATTACCGGTCATCATTTCTCGATAAACACTAGTTACAAAAGCCAATGATCACCTGATAGCGAGGCGCATTGATTCAACCTCAACTAGTCTCGGTTATTGTGTGTGTGTGTGTGTGTGTGTGTGTGTGTGTGTGTGTGTGTGTGTGTGTGTGTGTGTGTGTGTGTGTGTGTGATATAACACATATTATAAGCGCATATTTGTATGGTAAGGGGAGGAAATAATTATTCAATAGAACATTACTGTGAAGGTTTTCGGAAAAAAAACGGGTACAGCTAGTAACATTTAAAAACCAACCAACCAACCAACTCATCTTTACGGGTGGTTACTGTCAGGTGGACGAGAAGGGAACCCATGCAGCCGCCGTGACGGCGATAGGGGTGTCTGTGCTCTCTCTCCCGCCACAGTTTGCCGTCACCCACCCCTTCCTCATTGTCCTGCGCGACAAGAAAGCCAGCATCAACCTCTTCATGGCCAGAGTCAACGACCCGTCGTCGGAGTAAGAGCTAAAGCATGTAGCCTACTGTACACAGTTCAAAGATCTATGGGAGTCAGAAGACACCATTTCGTATGATGTTGATACTGCTTTCAACACGTAATAAGGCCTGTAGGCCTACAGTGATGTACATTTTAGTCGGTCTCCGGTCTCTGACCGATCCAATTTCCCCAGGACCTATAGCTTTAACCCCAGCAGGACACAGGTCCGATTAACCTACAGAAGAAGTGGTCAAGGGTCCGATCGTTTTTGACAATGAAGCGGACATGCGGACTGTTCAATTTTCAAGAGGAAAGCTTGTTTCGGTTTTGCCAAGCGAAAGTAAACACTGCGTGAGGAAAGCTGGTTTCGGTTTTGCCAAGCGAAAGTATGCACTGCGTGTGACCAGTTTGTTGAGTGAACGAGGCACCATATGGGATCTGATTCTTTGAATTAATTTATCCTCAAGTTGGATCAAGAAGAAAAAAAGAAAACCGAACCCATATGGTGCCTCGAGTGCATTCATTGGCTCAGCAATAAATCATTGAGAGAGGATTCAGTGCACAGAACTTGGTGTGCACGGCTCGAAGAAACCGATTGTGTGTCAAAACCCAGGACATGATCCTGAAAGCAAAACTTGAGGGACCCGCAGAACGGTCAGATGCCTACCTGAAAAACATTGTCGACAGATGGGCAGTGAAAAAAAACCGACAACTGTTCAAATAACTTTGAAATGTGATTCAATCCTTTGAGTATCTAGTCATGACAGTCGCGGAAGGTGGAAGAATTTAAACTGAAAAATCTTTTTAAATGCGGTTTTACGAGTCGTGTTTTTGTCCTATTGAAATTGCAATCTCAGGACACTGTGTCCTATTGATTTTCAGTCTTCAGGACAATTGTCCTAAAGGCTGCTAGAAAAATGTACATCACTGCAGCCTGTATAAAGTACAGTTTATTTGTTTGTGGGAGCGCTTTTCATAAACTTTTTGTCTGTCTCTGTCTCTCACACACACACACACACACACACACATTCACACTGACTCGCACGCACGCACATACGCACACACACACACACACACGCACACACGCACACTCATACACACACAAACACACACATACACACGATTTCTCTCTCTCTCTCTCTCTCTCTCTCTCTCTCTCTCTCTCTCTCTCTCTCTCTCTCTCTCTCTCTCTCTCTCTCTCTCTCTCTCCACCGGCCGCACAAAAGAAGGTAAAGAACACCCACATACAAAGGAGTCCATGATGTCACAGGGAACGCCTGTCATGTTCCGTTATTACTGCTGTCTGGCATTCTGTTTTGCGAGATAAAAGAGGAATAGTTCAACCTTTTTCTGGTCGTACATGTTACCCACCCTTCAACGGAATAATAATTGGAGAACTACAGCGTGTGGAGAGAAAAAAAGTCATTGTTTTGCCTGATAACACTTGGCATGTTCTCTTGTTGTTTCGTGTTTTTCTCTGGCTCTCTGTCTAGTCTTTCGGGATGAGAGAGCCAGAATCAACCTCTTTATGCAGTGTAAGCCATGTCTAGTCTGGTGTTGTCCCGTCTAGTCTGGTGCTGTCCCGTTTAGTCTGGTCTTGGCCCGTCTAGTCTTGTCTGGCCCCGTCTTGTCTGGTCTTGCATCGTTTAGTCTTGTCTGGCCCCGCCGTCTAGTCTGGTCTTGCATCGTGCACATCGTTTAGTCTGGTCTTGCCCCTTCTGGTCTTGTCTTGCATCGTCTAGTCTTGTCTGGCCCCGTCTAGTCTGGTCTTGCATCGTCTAGTCTTGTCTGGCCCGTGTAGTCTGGTCTTGCATCGCGCACATCGTCTAGTGTCTTGCCCCTTCCGGTCTGGTCTGGCATCGTCTAGTCTGGTCTTGCCCCTTCTGGTCTGGTCTTGTCCTGTCTAGCCTGGTCTTGCCCCGTCTAGTTTGCTTTCTCTATCTACTCGATGATCAAATTAGCTTTGGACTGGGCTTTCCGTTTCGGTTTTTAAGTCTTCTCGTTTCCCCCCTATCCTCTTGTTGTTGTCGATGTTTTCATTTTGTTGGGGGAAGGGGGAGGACCCGGCGGCTTTTTTTTCCCTTTTGTATACGTTTTTTCTTAGCATATAACCACGTTATGTCCACATAGACTCTAGTTCTGGGGACAGAACAACTAAGTTAGCATAGCATAGCATTTTTTTTTTTTTTTTGGGGGGGGGGAGGTGGGCGGACTGCTTTTTCTTCCCTGTTTTATAAGTTTTCGCTTTTAATCTCCTCTTTACTGTGACTGACATTGCATTGCTGATCTTCACCATCAGGTAGACGAGAAGGGAACCCGTGCAGCCGCCGTGACGGCGATAGGGGTGTCTGCGGTCTCTCTCCCGCCACAGTTTGCCGTCACCCACCCCTTCCTCATAGTCCTGCGCGACAAGAAAGCCAGCATCAACCTCTTCATGGCCAGAGTCAACGACCCGTCGTCGGAATAAGACACGACTTGTGGACATATATTTTGATATGTAAATTACAATACGCATCATTGTAGGCCATTTATTCAAGTCTTCTTCTTCTGCGTTCCCGTTGCCATGCTATACTGCCATTCATGCTATTCAAGTCAAATATCAATGCATCCAACCGCTCCACAATTTTTTTTTCATCACCCTCTTGAATTCTACTAGTCACAACTCAAAAACTATGAAGTATGCAATTATGATAATGTGTCTATATTTACAAAATTACAATTGGATTCTTCTTTTTGTGACGCATTCGTGATGTTCAAAATTTTAGTGTCTTAAAATATTTATTTCCGTGAACAGCACTCCATGGGGTTAATAATTATGTCCCCTGAGCATGAAAATAAGATTCCCCGAATGATTCGATTTTCCAGTTCAGAGTCACCGCTTTTCATCATGATATTACTTCAGTGGCAATACATTGCCGCGATTATTTGTTTTTAGATCTTAAAGTTTGTTTTCTTGCAACAGATTTCTTGAATTTGAGTCCTACGAAGTTTTTACCAATAGACGGTGACCTACTCGTTGCATGAAAAGTGCATGCATTGTATTCAGGCGCAAAAATGTAAACATCAACACTTTGAATACAAACTTTTAATCAACATAATTATTGATTTTCTAACTCTGCCTGTCTTTCTATCGAAACAATTTGAACACCTGACTATGCCTGATGCACAATGTATTATTCATTTTTCGATGTTAAAGTATATCCGTGTATGTAGCTTCTTTCAATTTATATTATATCAAGTTTGCAAAAGCAGGAGTAGATACCATAGATATGTTTTTGTTCGTTTTAACAATACTAGGTCGAATTCGAGTGCTGATTTTGCTTATTACATCCCATTCGTTTACTGATTTAGAATTTCATAAAGCCATGCATGTTGTATAATTCAACAGTGTGTTGTTGTTTTTGTTAAAGAAGAAAAAACATAAGAAAACTCTAAGACGTGTTTGTTTTGTTGTTGTTGTTGTTGTTGGTGGTGGTGATGGCGGTGGTGGTGGTGATGTATTGGTAGGGGTTGTGGCAATCGGTCTCCTTGATATTTGTTTTCACGTCATATTCAATCACATTTATTCTTTTTTTTGTGGACATCTTATTGAAGGAAATGAAACAGACACATATATTACTATTAATTTTATAAAATGTACAACAAAATCAATCTATAAATAAGTGTGGAGTATTCATGACAGTCTCGTCAGTCCTCGCAAAGGCCGACGCTGCAGAGCGCTAATTTCCTTCAATCACACACACACACTCACACACCCACGCACGCGCACACACATACACACACACACACACACACACACGCGCGCGCACATACACACGAGCACCCACACACCCAAGCACGCACATACACATTTCCACACACACACATACCCATGCACACACACACACGTACACACACTGCGCCTTTCCGGTGCAGATTAAAGACATAGGACACCGATTCCTTTTTACATTTAGTCAAGTTTTGACTAAATATTTTAACGTAGAGGGGGGAATCGAGACGAGGGTCGTGGTGTATGTGCGTGTGTGTCTGTGTGTGTGTCTGTGTGTGTGTGTAGAGCGATTCAGACTAAACTACTGGACCGATCTTTATGAAATTTGATATGAGAGTTCCTGGGTATGAAATCCCCGAACGTTTTTTTCAGTTTTTTGATAAATGTCTTTGATGACGTCATATCCGGCTTTTCGTGAAAGTTGAGGCGGCACTGTCACGCCCTCATTTTTCAACCAAATTGGTTGAAATTTTGGTCAAGTACTCTTCGACGAAGCCCGGGGTTCGGTATTGCATTTCAGCTTGGTGGCTTAAAAATTAATTAATGACTTTGGTCATTAAAAATCTGAAAATTGTAAAAAAAAATAAAAATTTATAAAACGATCCAAATTTACGTTTATCTTATTTTCCATCATTTGCTGATTCCAAAAACATATAAATATGTTATATTCGGATTAAAAACAAGCTCTGAAAATTAAATATATAAAAATTATTATCAAATTTTTTTTTCGAAATCAATTTAAAAACACTTTCATCTTATTCCTTGTCGGTTCCTGATTCCAAAAATATATAGATATGATATGTTTGGATTAAAAACACGCTCAGAAAGTTAAAACGAACAGAGGTACAGAAAAGCGTGCTATGCAGCATAGCGTAACCACTAGTCAATTTCACTGCCAATGCTGTGAGCGGTGGACCACGAGTATACGGTCTTGCTGCGTTGCATTGCGTTCAGTTTCATTCTGTGAGTTCGACAGCTACTTGACTAAATATTGTATTTTCGCCTTACGCGACTTTTTATATTTAGTCAAGTTTTGACTAAATATTTTAACATCGAGGGGGAATCGAAACGAGGGTCGTGGTGTATGTGCGTATGTGTGTGCGTGCGTGCGTGCGTGCGTGTGTGTGTGTGTGTGTGTAGAGCGATTCAGACTAAACTACTGGACCGATCTTTATGAAATTTGACATGAGAGTTCCTGGGTATGAAATCCCCGAACGTTTTTTTCAGTTTTTTGATAAATGTCTTTGATGACGTCATATCCGGCTTTTCGTGAAAGTTGAGGCGGCACTGTCACGCCCTCATTTTTCAAACAAATTGGTTGAAATTTTGATCAAGTATTCTTCGACGAAGCCCGGGGTTCGGTATTGCATTTCAGCTTGGTGGCTTAAAAATTAATTAATGACTTTGGTCATTAAAAATCTGAAAATTGTAAAAAAAAATAAAAATTTATAAAACGATCCAAATTTACGTTTATCTTATTCTCCATCATTTGCTGATTCCAAAAACATATAAATATGTTATATTTGGATTAAAAACAAGCTCTGAAAATTAAATATATAAAAATTATTATCAAAATTAAATGTTCCAAATCAATTTAAAAACACTTTCATCTTATTCCTTGTCGGTTCCTGATTCCAAAAACATATAGATATGATATGTTTGGATTAAAAACACGCTCAGAAAGTTAAAACAAAGAGAGGTACAGAAAAGCGTGCTATCCTTCTTAGCGCAACAACTACTACCCCGCTCTTCTTGTCAATTTCACTGCCTTTGCCATGAGCGGTCGACTGACGATGCTACGAGTATACGGTCTTGCTGAAAAATGGCAGCTACTTGACTAAATATTGTATTTTCGCCTTACGCGACTTGTTTATATTTAGTCAAGTTTTGACTAAATATTTTAACATCGAGGGGGAATCGAAACGAGGGTCGTGGTGTATGTGCGTATGTGTGTGCGTGCGTGCGTGCGTGTGTGTGTGTGTGTGTGTAGAGCGATTCAGACTAAACTACTGGACCGATCTTTATGAAATTTGACATGAGAGTTCCTGGGTATGAAATCCCCGAACGTTTTTTTCAGTTTTTTTATAAATGTCTTTGATGACGTCATATCCGATTTTCGTGAAAGTTGAGGCGGCACTGTCACGCCCTCATTTTTCAACCAAATTGGTTGAAATTTTGGTCAAGTACTCTTCAACAAAGCCCGGGGTTCGGTATTGCATTTCAGCTTGGTGGCTTAAAAATTAATTAATGACTTTGGTCATTAAAAATCTGAAAATTGTAAAAAAAAATAAAAATTTATAAAACGATCCAAATTTACGTTTATCTTATTCTCCATCATTTGCTGATTCCAAAAACATATAAATATGTTATATTCGGATTAAAAACAAGCTCTGAAAATTAAATATATAAAAATTATTATCAAATTTTTTTTTCGAAATCAATTTAAAAACACTTTCATCTTATTCCTTGTCGGTTCCTGATTCCAAAAATATATAGATATGATATGTTTGGATTAAAAACACGCTCAGAAAGTTAAAACAAAGAGAGGTACAGAAAAGCGTGCTATCCTTCTCAGCGCAACGAATACCCCGCTCTTCTTGTCAATTCCACGTGTTCTGTGAGTTCGACAGCTACTTGACTAAATATTGTATTTTCGCCTTACGCGACTTGTTTTAATGTGTGATTGTGTGGACCCTGCTCTGCATTGTGTACTTTTTTGTTTTAATCGTGTGGATGATACAGAAAATATGTTTGCGCAAATTGAGAAACAGATCTCACTTTAGCCTTACAAGTACGTCATGTAATTTCGCTATTTTCAGCCACGTAAAAATACCATAATTCAAATGTAAACACATTATTATAACAAACACAAATCATTGTTTTACACCATTGACAAAATAGGTCCTGTGATTGTAATAGATCGTTCAGATACCCCGTCCAATTACCAAACTCTCCTTTATATGATTCGTGACATGTCACCGCATTCAAAAGTCTGTATAATAAAATCTGTCCGTTAGATTACTTTGTTTTTTCCGCACTTGTTTCAACACACTCTGGAACTATCACAGTTAAAGGCACAGTCAACCTCCCGTAAACCATCACAGACACTGTCAGGCTTTTACACACAGTACAAACACCCTTTCGTTTAAACACTCACCGCTTGAGAACATCTTAGGTGCCCTACGTAAAGAGCGAGCAATTTTCAAAGAATTTATTTTTGCGTTGCCAGCCGGATTGTCTGATCAGACAATCGGACGGCGCGTTTTGGCGCTAGACCTAACTTTTAAAATCTAAATAATAAATTGACAGCTTGTTACACAAACATTCTTAAATCATAAAAGAATTCTTTTTTCATCAAGACATGTCAGTACAACTCGAAGTTTTAAAAGTTTTAAAAAAAAAGATAGCCCGGAAGTGTGTCCCGCAAAACGTGGTTCTCGTAGCAGACGAATGTTCTGCATGTCGCCAGTTTCTTTGAACGGTCAACCTCCACCGCTCAGTTCGTGTGACTCGCAGCCGTTTGTTGCGTTTTAGATTCAGAGGTACACAATAACGTGCTATTGCAGAGACAGCGAGTCGCATTGAAATCACAAACTGACGACTAAATTGTGAAAAAAAGGAAAGTGGATCACACGGGTTCACGATGGATCAGGGGTTAGATAAACCACGAAAACAGGTGTGTGGTTTACGCGAACTAAATAGCCATTCAAACGAACTGTGTCATTCAATGCTATTAAATGCTATTGCAAGTGTGTTCAATAAGGTTAGAACTGCTTTTTTCATGAGAAGATTTAAATCGTTCTGTAAACCATTTGAGACGGACTGGGGCTTTAACATTTTGGCGACATTAATTTTTGTGGTCAATCGGTGTCCTACGTCTTTAAAATCCATTTTGGAAAGGGACATTTCTGCTGCACTAATCTTACGCCAGCATGCATGCCTTCCGTATTTTACTAGACATTGTGAAAAGGACATACACATGTGGACTATACATCTAAATTAAAGCTATAAATACGATTTTAGAGAGTATACGAAAACAACCCGGCGGAAATGTACACACACAAAATGCAAAACATTACAAAACACATGCGCATATTTATGACAAATTCTTCCGCCTGAAAGTGGATTTCAACAAGCGAACAATTCAACTTAATAGTTCGATGACGCATAGAAATTCATACAGCAACAGCAATGACGTCAGAGGTACCGTCAGTGGTGACGCAAGGATGGCAGTTGCAGAGCCTGGGGAGAAGGGAGAAGGGAAAAAACTGGTGATAACGGTGGCATAACTTCAATATTGTTTCAAAGTTAGTTGTAATGATGAATAATATTGATGACGATAGAGATGACCCCGTTGATTGTGATGATCGTTTTGATGGTTGGTTGTTGTGTTATCGCTCGTATGGCTTCGCGGGATAGATGTATAAGTTACAGCTCCGTCCATCCATGGTACAATGTATCTCGTGGTATTTTGTCGAGACTGGGTCAATGAATATGATGACAGCCTCGAGTGACGTCATTATATTCATTCACCCCACCAGGCTTCAGAATAAAAGATTCCACGCATTGCTTGACGATCTGAACACAGATGATCGAGGTCGCAGTTTGTAGGTTGAATTTATGAATAGGCACGACCAGAGATGGATCTGTATCTCTGGTACGACCTTCCAGATTATCAACAGCGGGTTCATGGTCGGAATCAAGGGGTCAAATTTGAGTGGCTCCCAATCAAAACGTCATCATTTCATACAAGATTTCCTTTTTACATTTAGTCAAGTTTTGACTAAATGTTTTAACGTAGAGGGGGGAATCGAGACGAGGGTCGTGGTGTATGTGTGTGTGTGTGTGTGTGTGTGTGTGTGTGTGTGTGTCTGTGTGTGTGTGTAGAGCGATTCAGACTAAACTACTGGACCGATCTTTATGAAATTTGACATGAGAGTTCCTGGGTATGAAATCCCCATACGTTTTTTTCATTTTTTTGATAAATGTCTTTGATGACGTCATATCCGGCTTTTCGTGAAAGTTGAGGCGGCACTGTCACGCCCTCATTTTTCAAACAAATTGGTTGAAATTTTGGTCAAGTAATCTTCGACGAAGCCCGGGGTTCGGTATTGCATTTCAGCTTGGTGGCTTAAAAATTAATTAATGACTTTGGTCATTAAAAATCTGAAAATTGTAAAAAAAAATAAAAATTTATAAAACGATCCAAATTTACGTTTATCTTATTCTCCATCATTTGCTGATTCCAAAAACATATAAATATGTTATATTCGGATTAAAAACAAGCTCTGAAAATTAAATATATAAAAATTATTATCAAAATTAAATTGTCCAAATCAATTTAAAAACACTTTCATCTTATTCCTTGTCGGTTCCTGATTCCAAAAACATATAGATATGATATGTTTGGATTAAAAACACGCTCAGAAAGTTAAAACAAAGAGAGGTACAGAAAAGCGTGCTATCCTTCTTAGCGCAACTACTACCCCGCTCTTCTTGTCAATTTCACTGCCTTTGCCATGAGCGGTGGACTGACGATGCTACGAGTATACGGTCTTGCTGAAAAATGGCAGCTACTTGACTAAATATTGTATTTTCGCCTTACGCGACTTGTTCTATATATATATAGGCAAATATTTAAAAACAGTCTCCTCAAAAGTTTTTGTGATGAATATGGAATAATGTTTATCAATTAAATACATACATATATATTTATATGAATGTAAAAATAGAACTTACACTCTAGATTCTCCTTAAATATGATAAGTCCCTGATTGATGACTAAATATAAGTCTTTGTCTTCGTCTTCCAGGTTCGGACATAATGACATCATTGCTTCCAAACAGTGCACGAACTTCGTCGCGTTCCTGTGAGGCGAAAGAAAAACAAGAAAGCGGAGGCGGGATTAACCATTCAGTCAAGCGAATGCACGCTGAAATACGTCCGCAATCCTTTCACCTTCCCACATACACACATACACACACAACAACAACAACATCAACACACAATTCCGCATACACACACACACACACACACACACACACACACACACACTCACTCACACACACGCACACACACACACACACACACACACATCATTCTGACCGCCAGAGAGAGAGAGAGAGAGAGAGAGAGAGAGAGAGAGAGAGAGAGAGAGAGAGAGAGAGAGAGAGAGAGAGAGAGAGAGAGAGAGAGAGAGAGAGAGAGAGCGCAAGAGTCAGAGAGAACGGATATTTGAGAAGAAAAATAATCAGTAAATGAACAGAAAAATGCTAATTTTATTAATAGAAAAACAAGAAAGGTAAGTTGTTGGAACGTTGTCATTGACACAAATATGTAGCTTTAAAAACTTTTTTGTTTTGTGCTAATTTTATGAGTCTTCTTCCAACAATAAAGAAAGTCACTATTTAACGGTTTTCTTCATTTTAAGCTCATTTATCTCTCAAACACAAGAACACTATATATTTTCGGATATAGGAGGAAATACAGAATACAATAATATGTCACCTTTGTGATTCAAATATCGACTTTTAAGAATTCGACAAAATTGGCCTAATTCGAGTGAACATTTCATTTACACATTTTTAAGGTACCAAGCTGAAATGCAATCCCACAGTCCGCACTTAGTAAAAGATCATATAACAAAAATTTCAAACAAATTGATGAAAAACTGCAGCCGTGAGTGTGCCGCCTCAACTTTTGCAAACGGTACGGTCAAATATGACTTACTTGACTGAATGTTAAAAAAAAAAAAGTGTTACATTGCTTCCGCATACATCACACAAAATAATGTAGGGTCAGAAGAATCAATTTTGCTTTCCACGCTTTTTTCGTACGAGTCAGGATATTTCTTCTCAATTATCCTCGTTCGCTCGAGTTCGACACCGCATATCTTGTTTAGGCATTTACATGGGTAAAGATAATTTCTTTACTTAGACACATGCCAACAATCTTTTATTAGCTTTCGGTTAGAACCTACACCCCAGGATTGTATAGCGCTGTTTGTGATAGCGCTATTTCGTTCAACCTTTTTACATTTAGTCAAGAATCGAGACGAGGGTCGTGGTGTGTGTGTGTGTGTGTGTGTGTGGTGTGTGTGTGTATGCATGTGTGTGGTGTGTGTGTATGTGTGTGTGTGTGTGTGTGTCTGCATGTGTGTGTAGAGCGATTCAGACCAAACTACTGGACTGATCTTTATGAAATTTTACATGAGAGTTCCTGGGAATGATATCCCCGGACGTTTTTTTTCTTTTTTTCGATAAATACCTTTGATGACGTCATATCCGGCTTTTTGTACAAGTTGAGGCGGCACTGTCACACCCTCATTTTTCAATCAAATTGATTGAAATTTTGGCCAAGCAATCTTCGACGAAGCCCGGACTTCGGTCTTGCATTTCAGTTTGGTGGCTTAAAAATTAATTAATGACTTTGGTCATTAAAAATCTGAAAATTGGAAAAAAAATAATTTTTTTATAAAACGATCCAAATTTACGTTCATCTTATTCTTCATCATTTTCTGATTCCAAAAACATATAAATATGTTATATTTGGATTAAAAACAAGCTCTGAAATTTAAAGGTACTGAACTTGTCAAATCCAGGTGCACGGAGCCCCTGGGGCTTTTAGTCATACCTCAGGCAGCTATCCGTTAGAAGAACTACCAAGTTTCATTGACTTGCACCCAAAGAGTCAAGAACTGCGATTTTTTTACGAATTAATTTCGTACTCGGACCCGGCTGGTCTTGACCTATTTTTGGATCTAAATTTAGATCAGGTAGATCACCACATCATGCACAAAAAGACACGTCACTAGCAAACTATATCAGACATCATCATGAGTTTGTGTAAAACAAAATGGAGGCCGGAATCACTCAGTTGAATCGAACTCCGACCAAACACCACGTAATAACTAGGTTAATTTATGCACTCGCGTAAACAAGAAACTGTCGAGCTTCACAGATGTCGTCGTTGGGTAGTTTTGGGTTTGTTTTACTACCATAGGAGGATTTTTGAACTGTAAATGCACTCAGCTGCAACAAAAACGCAAAACGAAGGCTGTGAGCTGCACTGTGCCTTTAAAAATATAAAAATTATGATCAAAATTAAATTTTCGAAATCAATTTAAAAACACTTTTATCTTATTCCGTGTCGGTTCCTGATTCCAAAAACATATAGATATGATATGTTTGGATTAAAAACACGCTCAGAAAGTTAAAACGAAGAGAGGTACAGAAAAGCGTGCTATCCTTCTCAGCGCAACTACTACCCCGCTCTTCTTGTCAATTTCACTGCCTTTGCCACGAGCGGTGGACTGACGATGCTACGAGTATACGGTCTTGCTGAAAAATTGCATTGCGTTCAGTTTCATTCTGTGAGTTCGACAGCTTGACTAAATATTGTATTTTCGCCTTACGCGACTTGTTTTTTTTATTGAGGTGCATTATTTCTTCGTTCAACCTTTATTACTGAGGTGCATTATTTGTTCGTTCATACTTTATTATTGAGATGCATTATTTGTTCGTTCAACCTTTATTTTTGGAGGTGCATTACTTGCTCGTTCAACCTTTATTACTGAGGTGCATTATTTGTTCGTTCAACCTTTTTTTATTGAGGTGCATTATTTGTTCGTTCAACCTTTATTATTGATGTGCATTACTTGCTTGTTCAACCTTTATTACTGAGGTGCATTACTTGTTCGTTCAACTTTTATTATTGAGGTGCATTATTTGTTCGTTCAACCTTTATTGTAATTCAATCCAGTTTGCGTTTTAACGAAACAGATTCTGTGATTGGTTAGAATGCCCCAACTCATTAAAAATTACCGGTGACTAATTGTCGATAGTCACTCGCTAAAAAATCCATTAACAACCTGCTGGCGAGGCGTATTGATACAGCCTCAACTAGTCTCGGTTAGCTTTGAGGGTCATTTTAAAAGTAGGAAATATGAAGGCCAACGAAATACCGAGACCATAAGGTATGCGAAGTGATGACGTCGAATACGTGACGTAAGTTGATGCATGAATTCTTCCGGACTACGTCAGTCAATTCCAAAGATCGCTTTTGTGATGAAAAGAATTTGTTTTAGAGTTTGCTGTCCAGAAACCCGTCAAAAAAGAAGGGAAAATGTGTGTGAAAGAAAACAAAACAGGAGCAGAGTGATACGATAGGAATACAGAGACATATTTCTTGGGGCTTGACCCTTGCAGGTAGGTGGACTGAAAGTAGTGTGTGAACAGAACAGAACCAATTCTGTCTGTTTACAACCGCATGAAAGGAGGAAAGAGATCGTCGTCAGATTGAATTACAATAACATTAACACGCTTCCATTTGAAACTTCTCGGTCTTCATCGGGGATTGACGCCCTCCCAAAGTCTAATTGAAGCCCTCCGTCGCTTCGCTCCGTCGGGCTTCAATTAGCTTTTGTCGGGCGTCAATCCCCGATGAAGACCTCAAAGTTTCAAATGGAAGCATGTTAATGTGTAATTATTGAGGTTCCTTATTTGTTCGTTCAACCTTTATTACTGAGGTGCATTATTTGTTAGTTCATACTTTATTACTGGGGTGCATTATTAGTTCATTCAACTTTTATTACTGAGGTGCATTATTTGTTCGTTCATTCTTTATTACTGAGGTGCATTACTTGTTCGTTCATACTTTATTATTGAGGTGCATTACTTGTTCGTTCATACTTTATTACTGAGGTGCATTATTTGTTAGTTCATACTTTATTACTGAGGTGCATTATTTGTTCGTTCAACTTTTATTACTGAGGTGCATTATGTGTTCGTTTAACCTTTATTGTAATTCAATCAAGTTTGCGTTTTAATGAAACAGATCCTGTGATTGGTCAGAATGCCCCAACTCATTAAAAATTACCGGTCATTAATTGTCGATAACCACTCGCTAAAAAATCCATTAACAACCTGCTGGCGAGGCGCATTGATACAGCCTCAACTAGTCTCGGTTAGCTTTGAGGGTCATTTCACAAGTAGGAAATATGAAGGCCAACGAAATACCGAGACCATAAGGTATGCGAAGTGATGACGTCGAATACGTGACGTAAGTTGATGCATGAATTCTTCCGGACTACGTCAGTCAATTCCAAAGATCGCTTTTGTGATGAAAAGAATTTGTTTTAGAGTTTGCTGTCCAGAAACCCGTCAAAAAAGAAGGGAAAATGTGTGTGAAAGAAAACAAAACAGGAGCAGAGTGATACGATAGGAATACAGAGACATATTTCTTGGGGCTTGACCCTTGCAGGTAGGTGGACTGAAAGTAGTGTGTGAACAGAACAGAACCAATTCTGTCTGTTTACAACCGCATGAAAGGAGGAAAGAGATCGTCGTCAGATTGAATTACAATAACATTAACACGCTTCCATTTGAAACTTCTCGGTCTTCATCGGGGATTGACGCCCTCCCAAAGTCTAATTGAAGCCCTCCGTCGCTTCGCTCCGTCGGGCTTCAATTAGCTTTTGTCGGGCGTCAATCCCCGATGAAGACCTCAAAGTTTCAAATGGAAGCATGTTAATGTGTAATTATTGAGGTTCCTTATTTGTTCGTTCAACCTTTATTACTGAGGTGCATTATTTGTTAGTTCATACTTTATTACTGGGGTGCATTATTAGTTCATTCAACTTTTATTACTGAGGTGCATTATTTGTTCGTTCATTCTTTATTACTGAGGTGCATTACTTGTTCGTTCATACTTTATTATTGAGGTGCATTACTTGTTCGTTCATACTTTATTACTGAGGTGCATTATTTGTTAGTTCATACTTTATTACTGAGGTGCATTATTTGTTCGTTCATACTTTATTATTGAGGTGCATTACTTGTTCGTTCATACTTTATTACTGAGGTGCATTATTTGTTAGTTCATACTTTATTACTGAGGTGCATTATTTGTTCGTTCAACTTTTATTACTGAGGTGCATTATGTGTTCGTTTAACCTTTATTGTAATTCAATCAAGTTTGCGTTTTAATGAAATAGATCCTGTGATTGGTCAGAATGCCCCAACTCATTAAAAATTACCGGTCATTAATTGTCGATAACCACTCGCTAAAAAATCCATTAACAACCTGCTGGCGAGGCGCATTGATACAGCCTCAACTAGTCTCGGTTAGCTTTGAGGGTCATTTCACAAGTAGGAAATATGAAGGCCAACGAAATACCGAGACCATAAGGTATGCGAAGTGATGACGTCGAATACGTGACGTAAGTTGATGCATGAATTCTTCCGGACTACGTCAGTCAATTCCAAAGATCGCTTTTGTGATGAAAAGAATTTGTTTTAGAGTTTGCTGTCCAGAAACCCGTCAAAAAAGAAGGGAAAATGTGTGTGAAAGAAAACAAAACAGGAGCAGAGTGATACGATAGGAATACAGAGACATATTTCTTGGGACTTGACCCTAGGTGGACTGAAAGTAGTGTGTGAACAGAACAGAACCAATTCTGTCTGTTTACCATCGCATGAAAGCAGGAAAGAGATCGTCGTCAGATTGAATTACAATAACATTAACATGCTTCCATTTGAAACTTCTCGGTCTTCATCGTGGATTGACGCCCTCCCAAAGTCTAATTGAAGCCCTCCGTCGCTTCGCTCCGTCGGGCTTCAATTACCTTTGGTCGGGCGTCAATCCCCGATGAAGACCTCGAAGTTTCAAATGGAAGCATGTTAATGTGTAATTATTGAGGTGCATTATGTGTTCGTTCAACCTTTATTACTGAGGTGCATTATTTGTTCGTTCATACTTTATTGACGAGGTGCATTATTTGTTCGTTCAACCTTTATTATTGAGGTGCATTATTTGTTCGTTCAACCTTTATTATTGAGGTGCATTATTTGTTCGTTCAACTTTAATTACTGAGGTGCATTATTTGTTCGTTCATACTTTATTACTGAGATGCATTTTTTTTCGTTCATACTCTTTGATTAATGTTCAATACGTGTTTGTTCATACTGTATCAGTGACTTCCATGATTTGTTCTTTCATACTGTAGTACTGAGGTACATTACTCAATGGTACTTACACGCATTCTGTGTACTTCATGTCTTCAGGGAGAGATTCGTAGAGTTGACCGTATTTCATACAATCGAATGCGGTTTCTCTACCGCAGACATTCCCGCTACAGTTGTTGTTGCCTGCAGCTGAGCGAAGAGAGAAAAGACGAACAAGTCGCATAAGGTGAAATGACTACATTTAGTCAATCTGTCGAACTCACAGAAACAGACCGCACTGCATTTTTTTTCTCACCAAGACAAAATAGCATCGTCAGTCCCCCGCACAATGAAAACGCAGTGAAATTGACAAGCCAGTATAGCGCAATAGCTTAGCAGGATAGCAAGCTTTTCTGTATCTCTATTTTTTTTAACTTTCTGAGCTTTGTTTTAATCCAAACATAACTTCTTCTTCTGCGTTCGTGGGCTGAAACTCCCACGTACACTC
This sequence comes from Littorina saxatilis, assembly GCF_037325665.1. NCBI lineage: Eukaryota > Metazoa > Mollusca > Gastropoda > Littorinimorpha > Littorinidae > Littorina > Littorina saxatilis. Next base: position 19,952,525 of record NC_090257.1, read on the forward strand.
GTGTTTTTTGCACGAGTGGAATTTTACGTGTATGACCGTTTTTTACCCCGCCATTTAGGCAGCCATACGCCGGAGGAAGCATGCTGGATATTTTCGTGTTTCTATAACCCACCGAACTCTGACATGGATTACAGGATCTTTTCCGTGAGCACTTGGTCTTGTGCTTGCGTGTACACACGGGGGTGTTCGGACACCGAGGAGAGTCTGCACACAAAGTTGACTCTGAGAAATAAATCTCTCGCCGAACGTGGGGACGAACTCACGCTGACAGCGGCCAACTGGATACAAATCCAGCGCGCTACCGACTGAGCTACATCCCCGCCCGAAACATAACATATCTATATGTTTTTATAATCAGGAACTGACAAAGAAGCAGATGAAATTGTTTTTAAATCGATTTCTGAAATTTTAATTTTAATTAGAATTGTCTTAGTTAAAATTGTCTGAGCTTGTTTTGAATCCAAATATAACATATTTATATGTTTTAGGAATCAAGAAATAATAACAAATAAGATGAAATGGTTTTTTTTGATCGATTGCTAAAACTTGTATTTAAATTGCAATTTTCAGTATTTTAATGACCAAAGTCATTAATTAATCTTTAAGCCGCCACGCTGAAATGCAATATCAAAGTCCGGGCTTTGTCGAAGATTACTTAACCAAAATGTCAAGCTATTTGATCGAAAACCGAGGGTGAGACAGTGCCGCCTCAACTTTCACAAAAAGCCGGATATAACGTCATCGAAAAAGGAAAAAAATCCTGTCTGGGGATATCATACCCAGAATATCTCATGTGAAGTTTCATAAAAATTGGTTGAGTAGTTTCCTCGAAAACGCTCTACACATACACACACACACACGCAGACACATACACACACACACCACGATCCTCGTCTCGATTCCCCGTCTATGTTAAAACATTTAGTCATAACTTGACTAAATGTAAAAACAAAGAATAGAATTACACAGAAAAAAAGTAGAACACTATTACAACTACATGAGATTCTTTCTTTCTTTGGTGTTTAACGTCGTTTTCAACCACGAAGGTTATATCGCGACGAGGGAAAGGGGGGAGATGGGATAGGGGAAAGGGGGGAGATGGGATAGAACCACTTGTTAAGTGTTTCTTGTTCACAAAAGCACTAATCAAAAAATTGCTCCAGGGGCTTGCAACGTAGTACAATATATGACCTTACTGGGAGAATGCAAGTTTCCAGCACAAAGGACAAAACATTTCTTACATACTGCTTGACTAAAATCACAACTACATGAGATAGACACCCAGACAGACGGAAGGAGAGACATGGAGTCAGTAAGACCGATAGAAAGAGAGACATACTGACATAGCAGCATGAACAACACTCACCTGAAAGTGCAGATATCAGTGGTAGCAGAATCAACACACGGGGTAATATCTTCATCTTGAAATCTTGAAATCGTCCAAGTTATCTTGAACTTCCCAAGGAACATCAAAGTCTTCACACGCTAGACTTTCTGAAAACTTCAAAAATCTAACCCCTATTAAAGTACTTCAGAATACTAACGTCGACAGTGCTCTACCAGAAAACTTTTTATGATGAGATTCGACTCTTAAGATCACAGCCACCAAAAACTTAATTAGATAGCTGACAAAAGACGTAAATTGTATACGATCCAGAAAATCAACCTTATATTAGGGTATGGAAACGATAAAAGAAAATCTTCAGTGACTCTATTTACGACAATGTCTTTGGCAGCTGCTAGTACGTGTACAGATAAATGACTGTGATAGTTAACAACCTTAATTTAGTCTGTACAAATAAGGAAAGTAAATCTTCAGAAAATCGTCAGTGACTGAATATAAAGACCGACTTTTCGGTACTGCGGCAGTGCAAATAACTGAGATAGTTCCCGATAGTTCTAAAGAATAAAAACAATCGTTAAGACCTTCCTGAATTAAGCCCGAAGTTGACTTCGTGAAGATATCGCGAAGTCTTTTTACCTAACATTCAATGCTAAAGCTTCGTGCTGTCGACTTCGCCCGGTTAATGTCTGGCTTTACTGCGGGAGCATGAGGACAGGCTGTCATCATTCTGACAATGTTTTTGTCACTACGGTTTTACCACTTAAGTACAGGCTGTTTGTTTTGACAGTTTGTTTCCAATTACCGCAGTCGTTCAAGCATAGATTGTCACGGTTCTCGTGATAAACAGCTCGTAATTGTCCCACTTTCTGATCGATTGGTTTACCATTTAAAGGTACCATTTTTCTGCGGTACAAAGGAAACAAAATCCAATCAGTCCTGCATAGCCGAATAGGGTTAAGAGACATCAAAAACCGGCAACCAGCCAATCTTCTGGGGCGTGAGAGAGCTTTCGCTTTGCACTGCAACAAAATAACATTAATGTGTTGCGAACTTCGGCTTTCCATGTGGAAGGTAAGGGGTTCGAATCTTGGCTTCGTCTGGTGGGATAAAGGTGAAGATTTTTCCGATCTCCCAGGTCAACCTAAATGCAGACGTGCTAGCGCCTTATCCCCCTCCGTGTGTATATTAATTTACACGCAAGCACAAGACCAAGTACGCACGTAAAGGATCCTGTAGTCGATGTCAGAGCTTGGTGGGTAACAGAAACGCCAGAATAAGAGAGAACGCATCCCCCCCAATCACGGAGTACGACTTCCTAAATGGCAGGGTCTGAAAGCAGCCATTTCCAAAAACGCCGACTCGTAGAACAATTTTCGCGCGGTGACACTCCCACGTACACTCGTCTATTATAGATGAGTGTACGTGCACGTGGGTGTGTCAGCGCGTGAACGCAGAGGATCTAACATACTGACGCAACAGCCCCATTGACGTTGACAAAGCACGCTCTATTTTGCACGCTCACACTTCGCTCATTTATCATATAAAAACATGAGCATGCAAAAGTGACACACAGAGGCAAAACTTTTGTAACACATGTTATCTTACTGATCTGGCAATCACAGATGTTGAATACAGTTGAACATGCCTATAACGACCACCCAAAGGACCGGCCAAAAGTGGTCGCTATGGAAAAGATAAATTAATACACGTAGGAGAAAAACTCGTCTTGGATACTTCGGAGTTGTCTTTCTTGGAAGATGGCAGCTTTTTCGAGAGGTGGTCTCAATGGCAGGTTTGACTGTATAAGCATTTCATTTGCACGCTAATTTGCACTAGCAGTCAACATAAACCAAGCTGATTTTAGCTGGGTCATAAAGTGATGCATGGTTTTAAAGTAATGTCAAATTAGTCGTCACATTGTGAGAGCTGATCTGAAGATGTCCACAAGACTGTTCCTTGTCTTAGTCCACAATACCCTGCTAGACGATGCTTTGGGGTAGAAACAGAAGATTCAGGTGATTCTCCCGTTTGGAAGAATTGTCTTGTCATTGCTACGACCATCTTGGGGACATTCAAAGATAAGTGACAGCATCATATCTTTATTTAGCCCACAATACCCCGTTAGACGACGCCTTGGTGAAGAAAGAGAAGATTCAGGTGATTGTCCCTTTAGGAAGAATTGTCGTGTCATTGCTAAGACCATCTTGGGGAGAAAAAAAATTCTCAATGGTGTCTCTTGTTTCTCCACTGTAAAGGCCATTAGGTCAAGGTTCTTGTGAATGTTTTGTTTTGTACTGAAATGAACGTTTAAAAAAATAACCTTTCTTGTTTTTTGTGTGTAATTATCTCTTTAGAAAAAAATAGTATTGCAAGAAGAATATGCGCACAATCCTGCTGAAGTGAAAATGTCCACGCCACCAAACTAGTCATTGGCAACAGTCAGGTGAGTTTGTCTGCACGTACGTGAGCACGTTTTGTGTCTGTGTACTGTGCAAGCTGGAGGATTAAATCGTGTGTCTGTGTGTGTGTGTGTGTGTGTGTGTGTGTGTGTGTGTGTGTCTTTCTCCACTTAACAGCTTATTGCTGGGAAACTACTGGGCGCAGTTCGTTCAAAAGTTGATACACTAACTTGATAATAGGTCCGATTGATCGTATTAAAACTTCATAATGTTACCTGGGACCTAAATGCGAAATAAACCACAAAAACGACTTGGCGGTGGGAGGAATTCACACCGGCGGGGCAACACGCAGCCTGATAGAACAGCCAGCCAGCGTCATAAAAAGCATGGGTATCGCATGCGAGACGATTTGCCAGGCTTTGCGCGTTGTGTGTTTGAATAATTTGATTTTTTGTGTACCCCATTTTCTACCAAGCGTTGGTTGCTCGGTCGCGACTGCGGTGGTTTAGAGGTCGCGATTTTGTGTTTTGATTCTTTTCATATTAATTTGTATTTTTTTCTTATGTTTTCCTTTGTTTACATATGTTTCAGTCTTTTACCTTCACTTTACATTAAAGAATTTGGTAAAACTACCTGGGGCGTGATAAATGCAAGAATCCGCGAGCCAGGACAGTAAAAGAACTTCGTGGTCCACCAGTTCACCAGTTATGAAGAGGGTCAGCAGTATATTTTTCACTGTGATCAAATAAAAGAGAAAGGCCAGTCACCACGCACATCCTCGGCTCGCATGCAATGTAGTTATATAGCAAAGGGAATGCCTGTAATTCACACAGAGCAATCACTTGGTCTTAAACGTGCACAAGACAAAAACTTTCATACTGGGGGAGCGAGCCAGTCTGAAGAGTACTCGGGTCCAGCGCGAGCGTTTTTTATTCAAAACATGGAGCAAAAATAAATTGTTCAATAAAAGCAGTCACACAATCTAGCTGAACGGAAGACGCCAGTCAACAAGACAGCTCCTATCCCACAATTCCCCCACCAGACGACACTTTGGGGTAGAAATGGAAGGTCTGGTGACGGCCCTCAGGTAGGGTGTAGAAACCCGTGCCCGCTGCGTTCCAGGCCACAGACTCTCCACTGCTCCTCCGTACGTATGTAGACACGACATGCGGTTGTTGGTGCCCCACCACTTCCACGTAGTTCCTGTTGGGCACTGGGTAGTACAGCACCTACGCAGACACAAACATGGGTCTTAGTCAACCCAGAACCAAAGGTCTCGGTGGTCCCAGGCTGTTGAGCACTGGGTAATACAACACCTGCGCAGAAAGAAACACGGGAATAGGCTCAGTTAACCGAGACTGTTAGTGCCCTGCCTGCTCCACGTAGTTCCCGATGGACACTGGGTAGGACAGCACCTACACAGACAGAAACATGGGTCTGAGTAAACCCAGATTGTAGATGCTTCGCGTGGTTTATGTCGAGTGCTGCGTAGTACAGAGCCTTCACAGACAGAAACATGGGTCTGAGTAAACCCAGATTGTTGATGCTTCGCGTGGTTTATGTCGAGTACTGCGTAGTACAGAGCCTTCACAGACAGAAACATGGATCTCAGTAATCCCAGACTGTTTGTACCAAACTATAGGCCTACAAAGACAGAAACATGCGTCTCAGTGATCCAAAACAGTTGGTGCATGCTGCCACCACCACGTAGTTCCTATTGGGCACTGAGTAGTACAGCACATGCACAGACAGAAACATGGGTCTCAGTGATCCAAAACAGTTGGTGCCAGCTGCCACCACCACGTAGTTCCTATTGGGCACAGCATGAGTAGTACAGCGCCTGCACAGACAGAAACGTGAGTCTCAGTCAACCCAGACTGTTGGTGCACCCCCACCCCCGCCACGTAGGTTTTGTTGGGCACTGGGTAGTACAAAAACTACACAGACAGCATCATGGGTCTCAATGAATGCAGACTGTTGGTGCCCTGCCACCGCCACGTAGTTCTTGTTGGGCACTGAGTAGTACAACACCCACACGGGCAAAAACATTGGTTTCAGTAAACCCTGACTGTTGGTGCCCCACGTAGTTCCTGTTGGGCACTGAGTAGGACATCGCTTACACAGACAGAAACATGTGCCAATAACCAAGACTGCTGATGCTTCGCGTGGTTCCTGTTGGGCAGTGAGTAGTACATCGCCTGCACAGACAGGAACATTGGTTTCAGTGAACCCAGACTGTTGGTGCCCCACGTAGGGTCTGTTGGGCAGTGAGTAGTACATCGCCTGCACAGACAGGAACATTGGTTTCAGTGAACCCAGACTGTTGGTGCCCCGCGTAGTTCCTGTTGGGCACTGAGTAGTACATCGCCTACACAGACAGGAACATTGGTTTCAGTGAACCCAGACTGTTGGTGCCCCACGTAGTTCCTGTTGGGCACTGAGTAGTACATCGCCTACACAGACAGGAACATTGGTTTCAGTGAACCCAGACTGTTGGTGCCCCACGTAGGGTCTGTTGGGCACTGAGTAGTACATCGCCTACACAGACAGGAACATTGGTTTCAGTGAACCCAGACTGTTGGTGCCCCACGTAGTTCCTGTTGGGCACTGAGTAGTACATCGCCTACACAGACAGGAACATTGGTTTCGGTGAACCCAGACTGTTGGTGCCCCACGTAGTTCCTGTTGGGCACTGAGTAGTACATCGCCTACACAGACAGGAACATTGGTTTCAGTGAACACAGACTGTTGGTGCCCCACGTAGTTCCTGTTGGGCACTGAGTAGTACATCGCCTACACAGACAGGAACATTGGTTTCAGTGAACCCAGACTGTTGGTGCCCCACGTAGTTCCTGTTGGGCACTGAGTAGTACATCGCCTACACAGACAGGAACATTGGTTTCAGTGAACCCTGACTGTTGGTGCCCCACGTAGTTCCTGTTGGGCACGGGGTGGTACAGTACCACGCTGACATTTCTCTGAACATATCAAAGGCACAGCCCTTCCCGTGAAAAGGATACGACTCACCATCCCAAATGTTGCCAGGATTTTACATGGGATAAGACTGTACCTTCTTGTTCCACTTGGACACATACCAACAGTCAACTGTCTGGAATGTCGAGAGTGGGAATTTGTCTTTTTTTTCGGACACTACTGGCTTTCTGTCGTGTTATTTCATAAAAATACAAATCCATAATTAGGTCAGAAAGCGGACACGGATGCTGAATTTATGTTTCTGTCCAGGTTGACGGACGGTCTTGTCCAACGCAAAAGCCTTGCCAGATCTGCGAGCCGAACTGTTTTCGCGTAAAGTACTACGCCTTTAAATTACGTCATACTGGTCAGTGCCGTCACAACGATTACCTCATCTTCAGTCTTGACCAGCAGCTCGGTGCCGTCCGGAGAGATGTCTGCCCCCTGGGGGTCGTTGTGGTCAGTATGGATCCTCAAGATGGCCGTGTTCTCTAAGGGAATGGTCACCGGATAATTCGAACCCCACCCTGCCCTGGGCAGCTTGGCGAAGACCGCTCGGCCACCGTGCACCTTGGAGATGACGTAGAGGTCTCCGTCTGGGTCGAGCATCAGGGATTCTGCGTCGTCTTCGCCCCACCTGCAACATAAGGAGTGGATACTGCTTGAAGGGAGGAGGAGGAGGAGGAGGAGGAAGAGGATGAGAAGGAGAAGGAGGAGGAGGAGGAGGAGGAGTCGAGAAGACCACTGGAGTCTTTAATTGTTCTCTACCCATTGTTTTCATAACTTTAGTGTCCCATCGCAGGAATACTCGGGTGGGTCGCTGTCGGTTCCAGTGGAAAGCTAGCTGCAACAGAGTCGCTCTACTCAGGTGTGTGCTTTTTAAGTATAACCAACCACCTGTACATCTCGCAGAATGCACAGGGCCACGGGGTTGGACCTGGATACCGTCTCTGAGTTTGTACATAAGCATGACCGTCCCGGCCCGGGTTCGAACCCGTGACCCGCGGATCACACGTCCAATGCTCTACCAACTGCGCTACTGGACACATAAGACTGAGCTATCGGTCCCCATCTGGAAAATGACGAGTGGAAACTGTTTGAATGGAGGAGGAGGAGGAGGAGAACAAAGCGGAGATAACTCGCCAAGTATAGCGCTACACTCTGCGTCCCATGTTGAAAGTGAGGAATAGAGAACTGTGATGATGCTGATGATGATGATGCTGATAACGATGATGATGATGATGATGATGTATCATCATCATGATTCTCAGGGATATACGTATGGATTGTAAAGCTGTTTAAAATTACATTTATCTCATAATCATACGCCCCTATCATGATCATGATGATGATGATTCTCAGGGATATACGTATGGATTGTAAAGCTGTTGAAAATTACATTTATCTCATGATCATACGCCCCTAGCTTTGCTGTCAGCTCGGGCAAATCAACTTTAACATTGCTAGATTAAACCTACTCAGAAACTTTAAAATGTTATATGGTAGCGTTCTTCGATGACCAAACGGTTGAAGAGAGGTGTGGAGACGGATCTACGGATAGTTGACAAAACGAAGCTCGAAGGCAAACAATTCCGACCAACCAACAAATCAGCACACACACTCACACACACACTCAAAGCGATCAAACCAACCAACTAACCTAGAATTCACCATTGCAACTACTCACGTGAACTTGTACACGTTCAGAACAGGAAGTGATGCATCATGACTGATGACTTCCGGTTCCTTGACCTTGTAGATGATGTTCTTGGCTCCGTCACCTCCGTGGTCCCCGATGTCACCGATGTAGATGCAAGTTCCTTGGATGTCCTGTGCAGACAAAACAAGGCAGGCCACTTCAGTTAGCACCTAGATCATCCTCCCACACATTCCTTGTGTCGTGTGTCGAGCGTTCACAAACAAACATGAATAGTAGAGAACGTTCATAATCAGTTTACTTCTCTTGTAAACAAAGCAATGCAAATACAACGCAAGCATTGAGTAGACCATGCTTCTGTCCCATCTATATCTATATACGGCTTGTGTGCGTCTGTCTGTCTGTCTGTCTGTCTGTCTGTCTGTCTGTCTGTCTGTCTGTCTGTCAGTCTGTCACTTCGCGATGCACGGCCAAAGTTCTCGATGGATCTGCTTCAAATTTGGTGGGCATATTCAGGTACACCCCGGACACAATCTGGTCGATGAAAATTTTCAACACGTGCTCTCAGCGCGCAGCGCTGAACCGATTTTGGTTTTTATGGTTTTTCTGTACATCCATTCCCAGTAACTCTTCCTTATCTTCTCCAGTGTTTTGCGCGTTTATCTCCCTTCCTTCGTGTGGCGTCAATCGCGTACGCCGGGTACCCGGCTGTATTCGGCTCTACTTCTTCCCGGCGAAGCCGGGTATTCATCTAGTATATGTATATATATCCCATGACCTCCCTTCTTTGTCTCTGTTACTTCAGTATGGGTATATATGTTGTATTTTTATAGCTCAATAAATACATCATGGACTCAAAAAAATATATGATAGTGCAGATTCCGATTTGGGCGAAGAACTACTTTGCTCCCGACCTTTGACCTCGCGCCGAACAATGTGACACATTTGTATGAAGTTCCAAAATCGTATTGCACGGCTCAGAAAACCATATCAGTTGCACGCAAAAATGAATCTCAGAACTGATCTGATGTATGAGATGCAATAAGCAAACGTTTCTTTCATTATGAAAGCAATGCAGGTGGGAAAAAACGAACATTCAACTTACAAGATAACCAGATGCTAGCGAACCAAAACAAAAACACGAGTACCCTCCCCTTGCTTCGTTAGCAGACGACTTTTGAGAATCTGTCAGACCGTCCTTACCTGGCACGGTTGGGCTTCGCTATCATCAGCTGTTTCACGTGTTTTGCGAGCAAGTCTACTCTTTTGCCTGGCTCTGCAGTAAGTCCACATTGGCGATGAAGGTATCTAAGAACTTAACATGTGTGTATTTTTCCGTAATCCAGTCATATTCTTTCAAAATGCAATCAAGCGGCGGTGACAGACTTGGGTCCTGTTTTCCTCGCACCCATACCAGTTTAGGTTCATGCAAACACACTCGCAAAACATGTAGATACATTTCAAATAGGGAGCAAATGGTTAAATCTACATATGTGTTCCCTAAAATTTGCTTCTCTGTGAATAAGACTAATTGTATAATAATGCGTTCGAAAAAAACAACGTGGAATCGATTCTGAATCGAGTCGAGTAAGCCAAATGGGGGCCAAACCGGTTTCCCCGTTCCGCCGACCTGAAACGCAAAAGAATTGTGCGCTTCAACTAAATGGATTTCTATACGACTTCATTACTTTCTTGCAACTTATGAACCTTTACTTAAAGCTTTTAAACGGTCTGAAAGTAGTGTTACCGCGTACTTATAGATGCACTCATTCGTTTTATTTTTTCAGCGACGGTCACTTAGTTTAAGGTTGCAAAAAGGCCAAGTCTCGCTGAAAACACTGTTTCACACTCCACAGATCGCAACAGTGCCGCTAGTAGTCTACACTTTGTGTTTGATGGTAGAATGGGATATACAGATTACAACACTCGTGGTTTTTTATATGGCTTGTATTTCAGTCAAGACCCAGCGGGAATATCAATCGAGAGCCACTCGCCAAAGGCTCGTGTCTCCCGATGATATTCATCCGCTGGGTCTTGACTGAAATACAAGCCATATAAAAAACCACGAGTGTTGTAACCTATATGTGTGCCGTGTGCCAGAGAGAGAGGGTGATGGGCGAAAACACGTGACCCGTCTCATACGCATGCTCCATTCATATAATTATTGTCTCCGTACATTTAGTCTCGGTCAGACTATCTTTCAATGACGCCTTTCCACGAGTACTTTTCTCAAAAATCTGTAGCCACTGATTTCTTTTCCTTATCAGTTCCCACCTCTGTGGGTATACACACTCATCTCGTCACATTAAATACATTGATTCTAACATAGTGATAAAACAATAAAATACAACAACAGCAATTACTTTGCAGCAAAATTACACCCACGAACATGATTGCCATTTGAAAATCATAGGAACATATTATACAAAAACCACGTACAACAATAAATCAAACAAACAAACCAAAAATAAGTATTTATAACACATTTTCAAAATCACAGCTGGATACAGACCGAATGTCACTAAAAGCAGGGGCGGATCCGGGGAGGGGGGGGGGGGGGGGGGTGGGGAATACGGGTTTACCAGCCTAAATTTTTTTTTTAAATAAAACCAAAATAAAGTAATCAATTTGAAAATTAAGAAAAAAATATTGGCTCAGATTGCAACAGATTGCTCCATTTTCCGTGTTTTTGTCAAACATTTTCGAGGGGGGGGGGGGGGGTATGCCCAGCCTTTGTCTTCTAAATGACGGTTTGGGAAGGTAGTTGGGTAATTTGTTGGCTCAGGTTGCACCAGATTGCTCCATTTTCCTTGTTTTTATCAACATTTTGCGGGAGGGCATATGCCCCCGGACCCCCCTAGCGTCGTCGAACTGTCCCTAAAAAAAATTTGGAACCTCAATAGATTCAAGAGTATTCACTCTTACACAACACATACAAACTGCAGATTTATTTCTGGAATTCGTCTATTGTCAAACCACAATCAGACGGGCGCAGTGGCCAAATAGATACGACAGCGGCCTCCTATGCGGAAGGTCGCGGGTTCGAATCCCGGCCGTGCCTTGTGGGTTAAGGGTGGAGAAATTTCCGATCTCCCAGGTCAACTTATGTGCAGACCTGCTAGTGCCTTATATTATTCCCCTTCGTGTGTACACGCAAGCACAAGACCAAATACGCGCGGAAAAGATCCTGTAATCCATGTCAGAGTTCGGTTGGTTATAGAAACACGAAAATACCCAGCATGTTTTCCCCAAAAGCGGCGTATGGCTGCCTGATTGGCGGGGTAAAAACGGCCATACACGTAAAGACCAATTCGTGCAAAAACATGAGTGAACGTGGGAGTTTCAGCCCATGAACGAAGAAGAAGAAGAAGAAGAAGAAGAAGAAGAAGAAGAAGAAGAAGAAGAAGAAGAAGAAGAAGAAGAAGAAAAAGAAGCATAACCAACTTGGCCGCATGTTCCGACACACAGATCCTCCCAGTCATAGTTTTGGGCGGACCGGATCTCCAGAGTCGCTCTGAGAGATCCTGTGACGGGATCCAGAGCGAAGATATGGGAGGAGTCCCCGTTGTCATTAAGCCCATACATAACGCCGCTGTGAACACGGCTGGCTGCCAAGCCCGAATTCTCGTTCACTTTGGATGAGCTCACTTTTCCTAGCACGTGGACGTCTTGGAACAAGACTGCACAGGAAGGAAGAAGAAACGAAAAACGAGAAGAAGAAAGAAAGAAAGATAGACATTAAAAAAGGAACTCTCATGTCAAATTTCATAAAGATCGGTCCAGTAGTTTAGTCTGAATCGCTCTACACACACACACACACACACACGCACGCACACACACACATACGCACATACACCACGACCCTCGTTTCGATTCCCCCTCGATGTTAAAATATTTAGTCAAAACTTGACTAAATATAAAAAGAAACAAAGAAAGACAGAACAAAAAGAAATACAGAAAGGAAGAAAGAAAGAAAGAAAAAAAGAAAGATAGATAGATAGACAGACAGACAGACAGACAGACAGACAGACAGACAGACAGACAGACAGACAGACAGATAGACAGACAGACAGACAGACAGACAGACAGACAGACAGACAGACAGTAAGAAAGAAAACAATACGCGAGGAACGAATAAAGAAACTGAGAAAGGGATTACAAACAAAGAAAGAATGATGGAAATTATACTAGAAAGGAAGTCAGAAAAAAAAGAAAAAACAGAGAAGAAAGAAAAACAAGTCCCGTGAAGCGATATAAAAACATTTAGTCAAGCTGTCGGCATCTTCTTCTTCTTCTTCTTCGTTCATGGGCTTAGACTCCCACGTTCACTCATGTTTTTAGCACGAGTGGATTTGTACGTGTATGACCGTTTTTACCCCGCCATTCAGGCAGCATACGCCGATTTCGGCATCAAAGTAACAGTTTAACACCAACGCGAACGCGGTATTTACTTAAACCTGTTTTCTGTATTTCTGAGCACATTTTTTTGTATAGTAAACATGACATTATAAGATGTTTGGTGGCTTGTTGACAGACCAGCTTTTTTGTTGGTCCAAGGGGACCATGATTATCGTCTTTTGTTTCATCTTTATTGACCAAGGCCGAAGGCCGCGGTTGATAAATATGAGACAAAAGGCGATATGCTCCACAACAAAATGCTGGTCTGACGACAAGCCACCAAACATCGTTTTTATCATCATTTTGGTTGTGCAACAAAATGCACAATAACCCACAGGGAGACGAATTTTTAGAATCCAACTCCGGGCCACAAAGCATCGTCACAGTAGCTCGAGATAACACGTCAACCTTGTATGTGACGTCAAACGTAGCTTTTTGACGCTTTTCTTCCAGTCTGAAAATGTACAGAGCTGCGATCATACCTGTGAGTTCAGTAAGTGTTGAACATATTTCTTTTCTTTTAAGTGTTTATGACTTTTCGTTGTGGATTTTGCGATTACAGAGATAAGTTGCAAATTGACCATGAGTCGCCGCGGTAATTATCAACATTGATTGGGTCTTTGAGAGTGAATGCTTACAATCGTTGTCCTCGGAAACACAAATCCAAAGCCGCGATGGTTCCACACATCAAACAATCAGCCTGATTGGCTTTTACTTTGACAATCCACATTTCACCTGAAAGCTCAAACCCATTCACCACCTCGATTTATTGCATGGGGAACATGAGATTTATTTCCCAGGTGTTTGTGAATGAAAACTCGTGAAAATGATGACAAATGTATATGTTTTTGAAATCAGGAGAAATTGGGGAATACGATGCAATTATTTTGGAATCTGTTGGTAAAAATTCGATTTTAATGAAAACTTTAATTAGCACACTAATTAACTAATTTTTACGCTGCGGAATTGAAATTCAATCCCATATTCCGGACTTTGTCAAAAATTGCTTGACCAAAATTTCACTCAATTTGATTGAAAATGAGAGCGTGACAGTGCGGCCTCAACTTTCACAAAAAAACGGATATGACGTCATCAAAGACATTTATCGAAAAAATGAGAAAAAAACATCCGGGGATATCATACCCAGGAACTTTCATGTGAAATTTCATGAAGATCGGTCCTGAAGTTTTCTCTGAATCGCTCTACACACACACACGCATACACATACACACATACACACATACACCACGACCCGCGTCTTTCCCCTGTCGGTATGTTAAAACATTTAGTCAAAACTTGACTAAATGTAAAAAGACGCGCAAGACGATATCAAAATAACAGTTTGTCAATATTGTGTGTGTGTGTGTGTGTGTGTGTGTGTGTGTGTGTGTGTGTGTGTGTGTGTGTGTGTGTGTGTGTGTGTGTGTACGTGTGTGTGTGCCTACCTGCAGCATTTGCAGTCGTCAGAAGTAGAACAAAGCCACAGACAATCATCTTTAGGGCTGTTTGTAATGACCACTACGCCCTGATTTCTCTGTAGTAAAATATTATGTTTCAGTTTGTTGCTTGTAAATTCTACTATTATCTACTTGTTGAAATAGAATGTAGGAAACCAAAACGCACACGAGTCTGTCGTCACATTTTCTTTACACCCCAATCACACACAGACGCCGCTTCTACTACGTTGTAAAATTGTCCGAGAGCGTGGCCAATCGTGGGCCAAACGTGGGAGGATCTGCATGAGCGTGGTTTGATCGGGGTGGGGTCGGGAAGCTGCACGCTCTCCCCACGCTTGCACAAAACAAGCGTAGCCGGGTCGCGGCCTACAAAAAGCCTGTACTGAGCCACGACCCGGCCACGCTTGTTTTGTGCAGTTTAAAATAAGCGTAGGGAGAGCGTGTAGCTTCCCGACCCAGCAGATCCCACCCCGACCATACCACGCTCAAGGAGATCCTCCCACGTTTGGCTCACGATTGGCCACGCTCTCGAACACTTTTCCAGCGTAGTAGAAGCGGCGTCTATGTGTCTGGGGACTTGAAGAAATGAAAAAATCTTAAACACCCCCGATTGATATAGACATCGCAACAAATCGTTCTAGAAACGTACAAGAAGCTTGATATGGTCACCACCAGCGTAGTGACATCGTCCTACAGTCTTCTAGGTCTGTGTAACAACGTAGTAGGGGAAGGGCCCCTAATATGGACCACTTTTTGTTTATTGCTGATAACTAGCTTGTTTTCATGCGAAGAAGTTCGTCGCGATATAACCTTCGTGGTTGAAAACGACGTTAAACACCAAATAAAGAAAGATGCGAAGAAGTTTCATTTTGTGGTTGGTAGTCCTTCTCTCTTAGTTTAACCGTTAGGCCTAATTAGAGTGAAATAGCTTTGATAGACCTTCAGCAAAAATTAAATACAGAAAAAATCACAAATGGTCCATATTTAATTTCCTTTGTTGGATCAATAAATGTTATGAGTTATGAGTTATGAGTTATATTAGGAGCCTGGGCGCCCAATATGGACCAGTGAAGCGGCCTTCATGAATCACTGTAAAAAGCCCCCTAAACTTCAAAATAACATGATACAACTTAGTGTGCAAGTCAGACTAATTCAAATATGCTTTAGAATTAGCTGTTTCGGGTTGATGAGAGCATTATTTGAAGCACACCAGGAAACTGAAGAAGCTTATCAAAAACAGAGTGAAAATAAGTGAAATTATCAACTTCCACAAAAAAAAGACTATTTGTTATATTTTTGGGAAATCTCGAGGGCTAGTTATAGGTTATTTTCAGCAAGGTTTTTAATGAATTAATTAAAATTGCCTTTAGTTTTTGTTTTCTTCGCTTTGTTGAAGGTGGTCCATATTAGGGGACTCACACATACTTTGAGGTTTTGCTATTATTGGCTCACGTAAGTGTAGCCTATGCGATGCTAACTTTTGTCTGTCTGTGCGTGCGTGCGTGCGTGTGTGTGTGTGTGTGATAGAAACTTTAACATTTCCGAGTCTATGTCGGCTACGTAGCGGCTTTACGCATATGCGCAGAGCCTACGGACACCGTAAGATGAAAACGTGGTGGTCATGACGCGAGCGTAGCGAAACTTGCGCCGCAACGTTCACCGTAAAGTTACAACAGCCCCCCCCTGTCGTAAACCTTTGCACAGCACGCGTGTGGCGAAAAAACATGGCGGGCAGCACGTTATTATTTCGGATGCTTTTGCGGCGGAACTTCAGCCGTCAACGGACGTTGCTGAACAGATCCTCATTGCTTTGCTTCTTTTTTTCTAGCAAGGTGTGGATTTCAACTTCACTGAAATGTCCGCCGCGGTGCTATTTGGTGCTCCAGCTTCGACAACGTGATAAAGAACAAAACAAATACTATATTACGTAATCAAACACAACAGCATGACGTAAAGTACACAAAAAGAAAGAATTCTCCCTATCGCCGAGACTAATAGACTTCCTTGAGGCTTTTTACGTCACTAGTTAGACGCGACTTAACGGGATATACCCCTTCACTAAAAATAGTACAACTTTGCGTCACAGCGTTAGCTCCTTACGTATTTCGTTACTCCGCAAACGACTAAGCAAGCGTCGTGACCACCAAGTTACGCATTTGCGGAGCTACGGAATATGTAGGCTTTACGTGTTCGTAACTCCATGCGTAACCTAACTTATTTGCGCTACCGACAAGACCTCGGCCAAAGAAGATTACGTCTCGGTCAAAAGTGTTTGACGTGTGTGATAGAAACTTTAACATTTGAAGACGTCACATTATGACGTAAGAGGGTTAGGCGTCACGCGAAGGAATTACTGAAAGTCTCGGTCATTGTTATTGTGAGCGGGCCGAGACTAGTTGGCAGATCTAGTGTCTCGCTTTCTTGCACAGTTTCACCTATGCTTACTGTGTGTGTGTGTGTGTGTGTGTATGTGTGACGGAGTGATTGAGTTTGTGTTACTGTTTGTCGATTTCTTACGTGAGCCTTGAAGGCTTCGCCTCTTGTTTTTTGTTTGCAGTAGAAACGCGGGGTACACACTGTTAAAATGTAACAAATACTGTCTTAGCTGTCATATATTGCCATTTTTGTGTTATAAAAGCTTTGGCTGTGGACAGAAACGGGTCCGTTTTAGGCGGCAAATTTAGAGTGAACGCTGCCAAAAGGGAAAACAAGTCGCGTAAGGCGAAAATACAATATTTAGTCAAGTAGCTGCCATTTTTCAGCAAGAGCGTATACTCGTAGCATCGTCAGTCCACCGCTCATGGCAAAGGCAGTGAAATTGACAAGAAGAGCGGGGTAGTAGTTGCGCTAAGAAGGATAGCACGCTTTTCTGTACCTCTCTTTGTTTTAATTTTGTCAAATTTCATAAAGATCGGTCCAGTAGTTTAGTCTGAATCGCTCTACACACACACACACACACACACACACACGCACACACACACACACGCACATACACCACGACCCTCGTTTCGATTCCCCCTCGATGTTAAAATATTTAGTCAAAACTTGACTAAATATAAAAAGCGAAAAAGCCTAACGGTTTTGAGGTTTGTGTTTCTGCAACTGTTTTGACATGTGCAACTTATCCAGAGAGAGCGAATAAAGCGAATGAAATTGTTTTGAGCGCTCTACCGTCGTTAGTTTGTCAGAACAGGAGGTGGTCCATATTAGGAGCCGGTCCATATTAGGAGCCTTTCCCCTATGGTCCTGTACGTCGTAGCGGCAATGTAGTAGAAACGACCACTTGGTCGGCAGTGGTCTGGGTGTAATCGTAGTGAGGGCCCCAAAGGGAGGGTATCATCACGATCACGGGAAGGGAAATTTTAGCTTTCACGATCACAGTTACCTTGATTTTTGTTTTCACGATCACAAACACCTTGACGAATAGAGGATCATAGAGTGATACAGCTGTGAAAAATGTACGTTGAAAATAAAATGCTTTGCAATAATGCCCATCACGATCACGAACACAAATCACGATCACGATCACGAGACTTGATTTTTTTGTCATCACGGATCACGGGCAAAGTCCCATCACGATCACAGAAATGGAAATTTCGGCAATCACGGTCACAGAAAGGTAAAAAAACGCCAATCACGATCACGATTTTAAACCCTTTGGGGCCCTCCGTAGTGGCAGCGAGTCAGCAGCGCTTTTGACGTAGAAGCATCGCAGTACAATTGTAATGTAGTCTTCAATTTGCCAAATTGCTGGATTTTGACAGCGATATGCCCCGACCTGCCCTGATTTAATAACTTTTTCAGATCGGTGTGATCAGCATGGTCGTGGTGAGGACGCAGCGCTGTGTGACGGGGCCCTAAGACAACGATTTGAAAAAATAGATCAAACTACGTAGGCGTACTATGCTAAAGTGGTACAAAGTTCCTATCATCTTCGGAAAAGCCTTATCCTCTTGAGAACTAAAATCACGTCCAGCTGTGCGCGCGCGCGCGCGTGTGTGTGTGTGTGTGTGTGTGTGTGTGTGTGTGCGCCGGTGTGTGTGTGTGTGCGTATGTGTGTGTGTGTGTGTCTTTGTGTCTTTGTGTGTGTATCTTTGAGTTTGTGCGTGCGTGCGTGTGTGTGTACGCGCGCGCGCGTGTGTGTGTGTTTTTCTCAGATGAATCGGGGAAATGCGAACAGTAAATGAATCCCTACTGATTTCACTGATGTCATAGCAACCTCTCACGCGTGATCAGATACGATTCAAGGAAGACAAGATAAGCAGAGATTAGGTTTTAGTGCAGAGCAGAGAGAGTTCATTAAAGGCACACACTTTCCTGTGCCAAAGATTCAGCTCACCATCTCAGATTTGCCCAGGCTTACTACATGGATTAACATACCAGGGGCGGATCACATCATTTTAAGGGCTGGGGGGGGGGGGGGGGGAGGGGGGTCCAATTCTTTTTTTTTGTAGGTAGAATTCGACGACGCGAATCGTTCAAACCTCCTTAGGCGGGTTCCGGCATTTTTTGATAAAACAAGGAAAATGGAGCAATCTGGTGCAATCTGACCCAAGAAACTTCTCCTGATACACCTTCCAGAAAGTAAGTTTAAAGAAGACAAATTTGGATTAAAACAAGTACAATTGACGATCTGGTGTAACCTGAGCCAACAAATTACCCAACTACTTTCTCAAACCGTCACTTAGAAGATAAAGGCCTGCTCCTAGGGGGGGTCTGGGGGCATGCCCCCCCCCCCCCCTCCCTGAAAATTGTGATAAAAATTAAGGAAAATGGAGCAATCTGGTGCAATCTGAGCCATCAGTTTTTCTTTATTTTCAAATTATTTTTTTAAATTTTTTTTTTGTTAAGCTAGGGGGGGGGGGGGGGGGTTCCGGATACGCCCCTGCATACCAAAACACAACAGCCTTGGTACTTTCTGCGCGGAATGGGAATTTTTTCATAATTATAACACTAGTGTCAATCTGCAAAATTAGTTCATCAGAAAAATCGCCTCTGTGGGAAGCACAGTCAGGGTGTTGAGTTTGGGTTTATTTCCAAGTGGAAAGATGGTCTCATCTCGATCACGTAAAAGGCCTGGGCGGCAAATCTGAGAGAATTAGCCTGACTGTATTCGTTGGAAGGACAATTTCCTTTCAAGGCACACTCACCATCTCAGGCTTATGCAATGGGATAAGACCATCAACAACAACAAAAGAGAGACCACCCCTCTATTTGGTCACATACCAAAATGCAACTCCCTGCCGACAGCATTCTGTTGTGAATCAGTTGGACATTTTAAATGAATTAAAATCTCAAAAAGCCACTGGTTGCATTTAACACATTTTTTTTTATCAACTGAACATTCTAACTGTGCTCAGGGAGCACTGCAGACCGGGGTGTTCATTTTTGGTATGTGTCCAAGTGGAGAGATGTCTTATTCCTATTCAAAAGCCTGACCAGCTCTGAGACGCCGTGAGCCGCACTGTTTTATCGAAAAGGGGTGTGCCTTTCATCAGTTTGTTTTAACCTACATTGTATGAGTCACACTGACATCGATTAGACAAAATATGAATTAATGCACCGTATAAAGAGCAAAGAACTTCCTGGTTTTTTTAAGTTTGCCGAAGGATTAGGTGACAGACGACGTCAGTTGCGGCGAGACATTTTGACGGATTTTGAGCACACACACTGACACACACACACACACTGACAAACACACACTGACACACACACACACACACACACACACACACACACACACACTGACACACACACACACTGACACACACACACTCACACACACACACACACACACTGACACGGCACGCTCACACACACACACTACACACGACACACGTACTGCACACCGTGGCGAACAAGCTCGCGCAGGAGAGAGAAGTAGCGGCTACAAACTGAGCTGTCTGGTGTGGTGTGGCTGCCCGCATTGATAACTTGTTTTGTTTATATGTTGTTGTTGTTGTTGTTGTTGTCGTTGTTGTTGTTGTTGTTCATGTTGTTGTTGTTGTTGTTGTTGTTGTTGTTTGTTGTTGTTGTTGTAACTTGTTTTGTTTATATGTTGTTGTTGTTGTTGTTGGAGAAGTTTTTGTTCACCCTGCGTTGTCACCGACGTCGGTTCAAGTTCAGTATTGCCAGTCATGCTGTTCAAGTTCAGTTATTGTTGTTGCACGGCCCGTCTTGTGATGGTGTTTTTGTTTTGTTTTTGTTTTGTTTTGTTTTTAGTTGCATCACCGTCTGACTGTCAGCCAATCAATATATATTCTATATTATGTTCAGCCAACGGCGACTGCCTGTAGGCATAGTCTTAGACCTATATTATATCTCAGGGGCGGACGAGGGGGGGGGGGGGGGGGGCACAAGGGGCACGTGCCCCCCCCCCCGGGAAAAAAAAAAGAAAAAAAAAGGTTTTTCTATGCTGATTTTATGACCATTTCTAAGTTCAAATGGCACCAGATGGCACCATTTTGCTTCTTTGGGCAAAATTTTTTTCCGGGGGGGCATGCCCCCGGACCCCCCTAGCAAATTCGGGCGCTTCGCGCCCATCACATTCACTTTCGATTCAAAGTGCCCCCCCCCCCCCCCCTTACAAAGCAACTGATCCGCCCCTGTATCTAAATATAGGTCCCTGCTGTGGGTCAGTCGCGGCAATTCATGACTGCTGAGAAAAATAAACGATATCATACGATGAATGCTTGGGCTCAGGCGGAACGACATGTATGTTTTGTGGAGGCGTTATAATCGCACTGAAGTACATCAGACAAGGGTACATATGCACCAAAAACAAATGGGGAGGGAACAGGAACGGTAATGCTCAAAACCAGCCGTTTGAAGCGGTTATCTCCCTTACGCGGCTCATTTCCGACCACTTCCTACCAAGAGCCTAAAAATGGCGTCCAACAAGAGAAAGCAAGATGAAAAACATCTCAAAATGTTGCGAGAAATGGTGGCTTTGCCGAGTAACAAGACGTGCTTTGACTGTCACCAAAGAGGACCAACATACGTTAACATGACGATCGGTTCGTTCGTCTGTACTTCATGCAGCGGCATATTGTAAGTCTGCCCACGACCATTCTCATCTCGATCTTGAAAATTATGATATTTGATAATCGAGGCTGAGGGAGTGTTTGCGTCAAAAGTTGCTGGAGATGCTCCACTATGAAGCACCCTCACATCGTCTGTTATGTTTAAGTTCAGTCTGCTGCCTATGTGTTGGAGTGTTGCTGTCTTAGAATGTGGTATGCGAAACATTCAGTTTGAACTTTGCTTCATTAGTTTAGAACCTGGAGACAAACTCACAAAGGATAGAATGACCAAACTTGCGCCCACCACTTTGATAAGAGGATTTGTTGAAAGAGATAACCGTAATAGGACCCCGAGTGTGACACTGACACCACTGTTAGACTTGTTAATTTTATTTCCCAGTGGTTGTCATACTACTATTACTACTAACTAGACTGGACAATACGTTATGCGACCACATTGATTAACTAGCTGCTCAGTCATAGTGACATACAGTTGTACTACCGACATTCCTTTGACTATGAGTGACATTACATTTTGTGTCTGATAGTATGATATTGTAATAAATTGCACAACACATCTAAAAACAACTTCACGGCAATTACTCATTTACTGATGTGAAAAGGTTTCTGAATTTGATAATAATAGTCTCTATCAAGTATCAGACTCAGTCTATTATTCTATGTTCACAAGTTTGTTAATATTATATCAATACAGAATGTTGTCCAATTAAATAGATAGATATCTACCCTGTATGGAAAAGAAGACAGAACTTGATGCGGACAAGCCTTTTCCAAACAAACCAAGCAACTCATGTTGAATTAGTATAAGAACAACATGTAGTGATGTACTATAATACAGGGTTGCAACATGATCATCAGCCTGTATTTATCATGTAAGGAAAACACTACAGGTCATTTGACCCCCTGGGCGGGGATGTAGCTCAGTCGGTAGCGCGCTGGATTTGTATCCAGTTGGCTGCTGTCAGCGTGAGTTCGTCCCCACGTTCGGCGAGAGATTTATTTCTCAGAGTCAACTTTGTGTGCAGACTCTCCTCGGTGTCCGAACACCCCCCGTGTGTACACGCAAGCACAAGACCAAGTGCGCACGAAAAAGATCCTGTAATCCATGTCAGAGTTCGGTGGAGAAACACGAAAATACCCAGCATGCTTCCTCCGAAAGCGGCGTATGGCTGCCTAAATGGCGGGGTAAGAACGGTCGTACATGTAAAAGCCGTGGGAGTTTCAGCCCATGAACGAACAAACAAACATTTGACCCCCTCAACCAAATTCTGATGGGATGAATACTAGAATAGTCTAAGGTGTGACACTGAAAACTGAAGTAGTCATTCTAATGGGTCATTTTCAATTTGTATGTGCCAATAGTGCATTAGTAATTCAAACCGTTATGATTTCAGTCAGTGGGGATAGGACAACGGTATAAACTCAGAGACAAAACTGCAGTCATTATGATTGTCTGATTATGTCATGACCCATACAAATAACAAAGGGAAATTGGACCAAAAGTGGTGCAGAATGTTCAGTCTGAGGCTCTGATTTTGCTAGATGGTTAAAAGCAGCATCACAGTGCACGGTAACAGATGGTTTGAATCACTGTTGGTTCAACTTTTTTCCCCCTCTATCTATGCAAACCAGATGGTGTCAACTGCACTCAGGTGTCATTTCTTGAAACATTCAGCAACAGCAGTATCCTATTACTGAGGCCTGAGGAAGGCATTGTCAGGGGGAAGTATAAATAATGCCTCAACATGTACATGCACTTAATCACTTATGATAAGAGTCCATGCCCCATTAATTAACGGTTAGGCGTGCATACCAAGCCTGTCAGTGTCACTGTCACTGCCATAAATTTTACACACCAGCGACAGTCATTTTACACTTCCTCTCTTATCATGCTCTCATCTGCTTCTCGCATAACTCTTCTAAAAGACTATTTTTTCAAATCGGAAACCAAACCAATTTGACAACTTATGTCAAATTGCATGTTATACAGGGTAACCCCAAAAGATGCAACCCACAACAATGCTAATAACTTCATCTGTTTACCCAAGTGCTGACAAAAATAGCCAGGACAGGTGGTTTTTTTGCACATATATGTATAATATATTATATATCTGGCAGTCATGTACAGCTGATTTTCCCTGCTGAATGGGCTGGTACACATGAATTGTGACGACGTCATACGACTGACCTCAATGTCTAGTCTGACTGACGTGATCGCAAACCTGGGAATTAACCCATACGATTTTACCATATTTTGTATGCATGATGCTTGTCTAGAAAAGTAGAATACGATCAGTATGGTCGGTTGAAAAAATACGACGAGCAAAACATTCTTAGACTACTTTTCTTTACAAGGGCATCCCGAAGCCGATCCAGTATTTTGACACATGATTACAGTTTTTGTCAGTAACGAAGAATTTGTTTCAAATGAATGTACAGTATATATGAGTATTGGTAAACTTAATTAACGGTGCGACAGACGTGTGTGAGGCATGTTTGAATCATGGATGTTCAAATTCTGCGTGAAGCAAATTCTGCGTGAAGTACGCTCATTTTTCTGAGAATATATGGCCCAAAGTCAGAATAGGTGTCCATTTTTGTGACATACAAAATCAATTTTAAAAATGAACATTTTTTTGTTTTGAAAATAGAGATGTATTTTAGAGCATAAATACACAAGGAACAGCTATGATTTAAGAAAACTCATGTTTGATCACTTCACAGATTCAGGTTTAAAAGTTTGCAGGAGTTCATAACTTCACACCGTCACAAAATTTAGACTTGTTAAATCATTGTTGCTACATGTATTGGGTCTGTTTTAGACATCTGAGCAAATTGCTACAGCAAATTACTTTGCATTTCAAGCAAGTTAAACTTGTTTTGGCCACGCATGATGCAGATGTGAACTCCATTAATGGGAAGTTCATAACTTCACATAATTTACTTTTATTGGTATAATAAATTTAATTTATACAGGCAGGAAACAATTTGTTTTGTTTTTTAATCTGAAAAAGGTGAGCTGGAACATGAAGGTAATTTTTGAAGATGAAGTGTGGAGAAGATTTTTTGGTTATCTGTATTATTTATAGAAATTAATATTGTCACAATTTTTTCACAGCAAATATTGGCATAAGTTATCATTAAATCTACAATTTTGCTGTTTTTGTGCAAAATGTGCTTGAAAAGTACCATCAAAAGGATTTCAATACACCAAAATGTTTGTCTGACTCAAAGAGTTGGCAGAAACTGAAAGTTTTTTTAGAATGTCCTAGGAGTTCATAACTTCACACCGTGACATCACAAACTATGGCTAATTCAAACCAAAGTAAGAAAGTGCATATGTCATCTTATTTTCTCTCCAGCTACTCTTTGTAATCAACATACAACTAAGTAATAAAAGTAAAACATTTGTGAAAACAAACGATAACAAAAATCATAAAATGTGAGCGTGCGCATAACTTCACAAGAATTTTTGTTATGTTGGTCTCTAGTACAGTTACTGTATAATATATTTGCAAAACAATGACAAACTGAGAACACAGAGTTATAGTATAGGCTAAAGCTGCACTTATATTACAAAATCAGATTTTAATTGCCAAAATAAAACAAATTGTTTGAAACTTGTGAAAGTTCATAACTTCACATCAATCACACATTTATACTAAAATAACTAACTAAAGTCTCTTGCAAATAATTCTAAACAACTTAATGATTTACTTAACCAAACTCAGTCATGAAAACTGTTACCGAAATCATTATTTAGTTAGTGTTTATGTCAGCTGACTGTGTGTTCATAACTTCACATCATTTATTTAACTGAAAAGCTACGGACTAAAATCTGCTGGTAAATTAAAATAAAAATGACATCAAACTGTAACAGCCTACTCTGGAGAAGAGCAGCACATCATTTGAGGTAGTGATTTAGTGTAGTAAATTAATTATTGTGTATAAATCATACTCATGGCATGTGTTCATAACTTCACACCGTGGGGCTGAGGGTCAGTTGATGTGAAGTTATGTACACCGTGCAGTCAACCCAGATTCATGCTGGAATTATCAAAATGTAATTTTGAGGGTTGATATTCAGAAAACTTCTTACAAAATGTCCAGATAAAGTCAAATGTACTCTTTTGCTATTAACAAGGCATTATTTTAAACACGCCCTTGAAAAATAAGCTTGAGTTATGTGAAGTTATGAACTTCATGACAAAACGGCTAAGTACTTCAGAAAGAAACAGTCAGCAGCCAGTAGATTCTTTTTGTGATGAAAATCATGGTACAGTGTAATTTGGAAACTGAAAATAGTCATTTTACATATATTTTGGGTTTTGACATGAGTTAGTAACTCTCACATAAAAATAGTGCGCAAGACACAGAGAAAATGGCTAACTAAAGCATACTGCTTGACTTTAGTGACAAAAATTGCTTAGTATCTAAATCTAATGTACTTTTATATGCAAAATTGCTGTTCCACTACAACCTTAACTTTCATGGCTAGCATTTAAGGACAAAAAACACTCTCAGTGGAGATAGTAGGAAAGTTCATAACTTTCTCACAAGAATTTTTTATTTCTCAATTACTCAAACACCAATGAATGAACTTGATGCAAACTTTCAGTGTGACTGCTGCTAGTGGATCCAAATGCATTACAAAGCTAGGTGTTCCCCAACCAGTCAATTTACTCATTTTATAAGGCAAAAGGTTGGAAAGTTCATAACTCTTTTTTCACAAGAAAATCTGCACGTAAACTTCAAACTACTTTTGAACATGCAAAAACAAGTCAAACAACCCTTTTTATGTTTTATACCTCTGCAAAACATACTGTAAAATACTTTTTTACAAAAATATATCAGGTTTCAATCTTTAATTATTATTTAGAGCTGATCAGTGAACAAAAATGAAGTCTTACGGAAATAGTTATGAACTTTCTGTGAAATTTTGTCTCCCCATTTTCTGCAGGCTCACTGACAAAATTCAAAAACTTTGCTTTGTCAAAGGTACATTTGAGTTTTGCTGGCTCAGTGAAAAGTCATTCATGACATTCTGTCCCATAAATATGACAGAGTAGACCATGTTTCAATATGCTGTAAGGTCATGTCACAAAAAATGGCCAAAATGTAGTGCTGCTGACTTCAGATAATGGCGACATTTTCATTAAAAACAACAACTGAGCACACAATGTTTCTCTAGGTGTGTACTTCATACTTTATTTTACAAGTCTCATTAATCTTTACAAGGATTTTATTTTTCTTTGATGTACAAATCAGGTTAGAGCCAAGGTTGCACAGCTATTTCAGCTGTGGACACCATTTCAGACTTAAGGCCATATACCAAGTTTGTTTGAGAATACTCCAACTGCAAAACAGGAGTTCCCAGGTCTGTGATCGACTGGTTTCTGTGGGAGTCCAGGAGGCAGTGTTAAAATTAAGGTTTAGCAAGGATGATTACTCTGACATGACGTTTGTTTCAGACGTGGGCTGAACCCTCCCCATAGAGTCAAGTCTATATCCATGGCCAGCTTCACACCTGACGAGATGGACTTCCTCAAGGCACATTTAAATGAGGTAATTAGGCTGTTTTGAATTTGAGAGAGAGAGAGACAGAGACAACTGTCAAACTGAGCTTAGCCAAACAAACGTCAGTTAAAAGTAACAGAATTTGTCTATTCTTACCTACAGGCTGATGAGACTTAATGAGAAACAAACAGAATTAATTCAAGTTCCAAAATGAAGAATGAATTCAGCTGTTATGGATGGCTCATTATTGGCGCTACATACAATCAGACGAAGTGTACTACATGTACACCCAAAACAAAAATAAAACAAGCTACCGACCCTACTTTAAAAAAAGTTTTTTATCATGTTACATACATGTACCAAATTATTTTTTTTGGTTTTGTGTTTGTCTTATACATGTTTTTGTCTTATACGTAAGCCCAATTGTCTGCTTTTTGATATCAGATAATTGACCTAAACATGTCCCGATATTGCCTAGCTTATTGTGCACTGCTGTACGACTGTTGATACAGTTTTGAGGAAGAAAAAAGCATAGTCTGATCGGACTGTCTGCGTTGTATCAAGGTGTCAATCAGTGTGCAACCCAATTCTCAGCCTTCCCTTGCAACGTACTAATTCACCCTGCACAGCGAATAATTGGTACAATGTAACCCCCCTTTAAGACCTAAAAAAAAGCAGAGAAAATTAGGTCTTAAAATGGGTGTCAATTTACAAAGGCTATGAACAGAAAGCCTGAGAAAAGAAGGTCTTAAGACTAAGACTTAAAAGGGGAGTTCCACTGTAGTGGCACATTTATTGGAAGAGTAGTTACAGTGGTACCTGTGCTGTTAGGCCCCTCTGTTGACAGGACACTTCTCATGAAAGACAACCTTTTGTAGTCCCTTTTTCTCATTTCTGGACTAAAATTTACCAACTATGACAGGCCACCTGCAATGTTCAGTGTTGTTCCATGAGACAGAGGTCAGTTTGACCCTGATTCAAAATATGTATGGGTCAAAAATGTCCTGACCGCAACAAAATTGTTGTGTCAAAATACACCCCACTTGTCAAAGTCATTGGACTGGCCTGGGGTCAGAACAATAATGCTTCAAATAAAAAAAAATATGTGCATAAATGACGGAAGTCAGAGGCCTGGGAACAACACTGAATGTTATGGTGCTCTTGGCACATCCTGTCTTGTGTGTCCTTTCATCAAAGGTACATGTAGTGTCTGTACCACTTCAGTGAAACCCCCCTTTTAAGATCTCCAAAATCTCAGAAAATCAGGTCTTAAAATGGAGGTAAATTTTGTCATTGGTTATGAACTGAAATTGGGGGGTCTTCTTCTTCTTCTTCAGCGTTCCAGAATTGTCTGGTGACATGTGAGCTCGTTTGCCCATTTGGGTTCCCCACACTATACTCTGAGAGCATAGTCAGCTTCACTCCGCTTTCGTTGAGTAGGCATGCTGGGTATTTTCGTGTTTCCATAACCCACCGAACTCTGACATGGATTACAGGATCTTTTCCGTGCGCACTTGGTCTTGTGCTTGCGTGTACACACGAAGGGGGTTAAGTCACAAGCAGGTCTGCACATAAGTTGACCTGGGAGATCGGAAAAAATCTCCACTCTTAACCCACCAGGCGGCAGCGACTGGGATTCAAACTCACGACCTCCCGATTAGGAGGCCGACGTCTTACCAACACGCCACTGCGCCCGTCTGGGGGGTCTTATAAAGGGGGCTCCACTGTATTGTATTCTATTACATGTACTGACTCACTTCGTGCTGTAAATTGTTTGTCAGTTTAATAGCACACAATCATTAGATGCATTTTAAGTGTTGATTTTTTTCTCCCATTCGTGTGGCAAAGTAATGGTGATCACTGAGTCCGCTGTGTCCTACATTTTTCATGCACAGCTGGCGTGCAACAACAGATGGGGCATCTGCTCTTATTGCCAAGGCAGGATGGAGTTTTAGTTCTCTACTTTCTTAAAAGTTGTTCTTGTTTAGTCCATTTTTGGAGGTGATTTTGGCAGTCTATTATAATTTATATTATTACATGTAGGATCTGAGTTAGATCGTTTGAAAATGCAGTGACTGTAAAACTGCAAAACATTAATTAATCCCGAAGGAAGAGGACAAATTTCTCCCCGCGGGTTAGGGGGAAGAATTTACCCGATGCTCCCCTGCATGTCGTAAGAGGCGACTAACGGATTCTGTTTCTCCTTTTACCCTTGTTAAGTGTTTCTTGTATAGAATATAGTCAATTTTTGTAAAGATTTTGGTCAAGCAGTATGTAAGAAATGTTATTGTTAAGTCCTTTGTACTGTACTACGTTGCAAGCCCCTGGAGCAAATTTTAGATTAGTCTGCTTTTGTGAACAAGAAACAATTGACAAGTGGCTCTATCCCATCTCCCCCCTTTTCCTGTCGCGATATAACCTTTGTGGTTGAAAACGACGTTAAACACCAAATAAAGAAAGAAAGAGGACAAATTACTCAAGAATATACACTACCTGCGTCATTTAATCTATTCCCTGCCTTTGTGACATCTTGCCTCAGAAACTTTTGAATTGCCAATGACACAACATAAGAGTGATCAGAAGGGATTAAGTTATATGGTGAGAAAGAGAGCCGTCACATGTGCACATAAACAAGGCGTGTGTGTGTGTAACTGTGAACACATTGTGAAGTGTCTGTAGCCAAGTGTTTCACTGTTCAAGTTTCATAGTTCGAGGCAACTGGGTGAGGAGACTGGATGCACCTGCGCAGGAAGGCTGCCCCCCTCCCCCCACCCCCTTCCCCCATGAACACACCCTCAAAGAGTGTACTCACACAATAAGTGAATAACAAAGACATGTATCTGATAGCCGCAATGTGCTGGTTTCAGCTTGTTTGTATTTGATAGTATAGAGATTAATCCAAGCACTGAAAGGAAACTAAGAAACGGAGTAAATACTCCGCACATCTGAAGTGTAATGAAGAATTCTACAAGGTGATGAAAAAGATAATTAATCGTTGACCTCCTTCTTCAGCAACCCAGAATAGGGGAAAGAAGTGGAACAAATTGATAGAATCATAAACATTGACAAATAAAGCTATACATGTATGAACTTGTTGCCTAAAGGGATCTATGTAAGATGTTTCCTTTTGCCTGTATAAGTGCATGCATTTATTGTGAACTTTATTGTTTATGTTTTGATGGACAGAAGTCGGTTTATCGGTTAAGTGTAAGGTTCGATTTTGAAACAAATGTGGACCTGCGGGTTTGGTTTTGTTTCATTTGCTTCGTGTCATTTGTACTTTTATGTCAGCATTATGTTGATCAGAGAGAGAGAGAGAGAGAGAATTATTTTATGTGTTAAGTAATATTTTTGAAAAGGTGGGTCCAGCCCGTGAAATGAAGAATAAGATACATTTTGAATAAAAATTAATAAATAGCTTTTTAATTTTTTAAATAAGAAGTTAAGTTCATGACAGTCTGCTAAAATTATAACATAAGTTTTGGAAAATCTGCTCTATAATTCTTTAGGTAAAACAAAAAAATTCGATCAGCAGCGGAATGCGTCAACAAAGTATGCTGCGTCATTTCACATCAGACAGAGTCCTACTGTTTAGGTCGTTCACTCATCCAGGAGTCATACCATCTAAGGCTCTGACAGTTGCATAACAATGCAGTCAAGTCATGTCTCGCATTTGATATTAAGTCGTCCATCCGATTGCAATCAGGAATTGTAGGTCAGATAAGATGGTGTTGCTTGGTACGGGGATCAGTACTATCCAGGGGGTTACTATGATCGTGATAATTCTGATTCTACAAGGAATGTCTCCGTCGCTGATATCAGCCACTGACAACATGACACATCGACTTGCACCAGTCTTCACGCAGTCACAGATTATCACTCTGCACTCAGAGTCACCCCTATGTCGTATAGATTGTATTATATTATGTTTGAAGCGGAACCTGCCTATTGAGACCCACTAATTTAAGACTCCCTTCCTGTAGGTTTTATTAAGACCATGTTTTCTTAGACTTTTTGTTCATAACCTCTGTAAATTTAACCCAATTTTTATTTTTAAGACTCCCTCCTTTTTAAGACCTGCATGCAGATTTCCTCAGAATTTTGGAGGTCTTAAAAGGGGGGTTCCACTGTACAAGTACTATGAGTTTACCATGAATAACAATGAGTGGTGTGCATGTGAGTGCGTGTCTGTCTGTGGTTGAATGGCTGATGGATTTCGATTTGGGGCAGGATCTGTGTGAACAATAGTGCATGAAGCAAGAGTGGTTTTGTTTTTTTGTTAATCGCCAGGACTCTTTTTGGGGTGCTGGGTTGTGAGATTTTAGTTGATTCCATTGCAAGTCTGAAACGTTACTTGTGCTGACCTCTGATGGTTGAGAGGATTGTTTAAACTAATAACAAACTGAGGGCCAACAATTTGTGGGGGGGGGGGGGGGAGGGGGTGTTATATTGTGACAACAGCGACAATTTGAATTTATATCCACTTTTATTTGTACCCTGCCCTGCAGACTTACGCAATTAATACCTAGGTGCATTGTTTTGGAATTTGCTGCTACAAAACATGTTAACCTGGACTGGGTGGCCGAGTGGTAACGCACTTGCGCTCGGAAGCGAGAGGTTGCGAGTTTGACCCTGGGTCAGGGCGTTAGCAATTTTCTCCCCCCTTTCCTAACCTAGGTGGTGGGTTCAAGTGCTAGTCTTTCGGATGAGACGAAAAACCGAGGTCCCTTCGTGTACACTACATTGGGGTGTGCACGTTAAAGATCCCACGATTGACAAAAGGGTCTTTCCTGGCAAAATTGTATAGGCATTGATAAAAATGTCCACCAAAATACCCGTGTGACTTGGAATAATAGGCCGTGAAAAGTAGGATATGCACCGAAATGGCTGTGATCTACTGGCTGATGTGAATGCGTGATGTATTGTGTAAAAAAAATTCCATCTCACACGGCATAAATAAATCCCTGCGCCTTGAATATGTGCGCGATATAAATTGCATAAAATAAAAAAATAAAAAATAAAAAAATAAATCCCGGCGCTTAGAACTGTACCCACGGAATACGCGCGATATACGCCTCATATTGATTGATTGATTGATAACCTTGAAATAAAATACAGTACAATACTGGGAACCCCCATGTTAAGACTCTCAAACTTAAGAGTAAGACTGACCCTCCCTTATAGGACACTGTTTTCGCAGGTTTTCTGTTCGTAACCTCTGCAAATTCATCAGCCCATTTTAAGAGTGCCTCCTGTTTAAAGATTTATCGGAAATTTGGAAGTCTATAAAGTCTAAAGGGGGGTTCGCCACTGTAGTATTAGTTACACTTTCAGTTTCAATGGAGCAGCTCAAATAGTTAAAGACCGAACACTCTCAATAGATTTCAACTTACTCCTTTTCATGAGCTCTCTTGCTGTGTACACTTCTTACAAGTACAACATTGCATTGTTAGTAACTATTGTCTCCATTGGTTCATTGTCTGCGTGTTATCTTACTGGCTCAAGTCAAAGGGGGCGGGGTGGCTGGTAATCTTGCAACACACACGTGCCAGGCACTCGTTGTCATTGTGAATGTCATGAACATTGTGAGTGCTTACCATTACTGATTAGCCTGACTCTGTGTGTTGAGTGCCCCATGTTGCCATCGCAGAGTTGGACGGAAGTTGGAGGGACACTTGTATAAATGTAAGTGTTTCTCTCGAGTCTGGCAGACTGGAAATACACGTACTGCTTGGAACAAGTCAGAGTAGCTTGTTGAATAGGAGGACTGTGTAATATATTATTGTCAGGTCGATCTCTTTGAACTTTGAAGCGTTTGCTTTGTTTTACAAGATCTGAAGAATTGTTTTCTCCTGAAGCAAGGATCTCTTGTTTGTAAACTTTTGTTTATTTGATCCGAGAGCTGACACTTAACTTTTTATTAAGTTCAGTCAGTTAGAGGTTAGTTTTTGTTTCATCAACATTGTGTTTTGATCACCAAATTTACACTGCCAGTATGACTTCTTGTGAAATCATCTCCCGTCCAAGGCCTGTCTCTGGGGTATGGAAGTTTCAGGTTTATTTTTTATTGTGTTTTGCTTTTATTGTTTAGTTTCTAATTAATGTCCGGTGGATTTGTTATGTCTATTTAACGTGTTCAATTTGAGTATGCATGGTCTGAAAATCAGTAAATGTCTGACCCTGATTTTTTTTTAAACAATTAGCCTTCGACTTTTCCAGGAGTATATAAGCTTCAGAATGTCGTCTGCAGACTTTCGCTCCTGTATTAATATTACTAAGACAGTACATCTATTGTCAATTATACAGTGTCATGACTGTTGCTGGTTATACTCAGAAAGCAGTTGTCATAGTGAAATCCATTGCATCAGGTGGTTAGCATAATGTGTTCAACCTTTGGGTACATTTTGTAGTTGTGAAATCCATTCTATTTGTAATTAAATTACCCAGAGCAAAGACTTTGAAATGTGTGAATTGTAATTTAATAGTCTCTCTCTCTCTCTCTCTCTCTCTCTCTCTCTCTCTCTCTCTCTCTCTCTCTCTTTCTCTCTCTTCTCTCTCTCTCTCTCTCTCTCTCTCTCTCTCTCTCTCTCTCTCTCTCTCTCTCTCTCTCTCTCTCTCTCTCTCTCTCTCCACTAAGCCATGTTCAATATATCAAGTTGTGTCATGACTGAAATTTGAACACCGCTGTTGCAATACTGCATTTCCACACAATAGGATTGGCTTTTTCAGTTTTGTATTATAATTATGCATGGGTTGAAAAAAAACCCTATTGTTTTCAATTGTCAGACGAGTGTATAGACAAGTAAATGAGCCTCTCAGGAATCTTGAAGCTGAGAGTTCTTGAACTTATGAGCATGAATATGAGATGGAGCAGAATGGCAAATTAGTTGGTCTTTTTGAAGATAAAACTTTCTAGTTGCAGTTGGCTAATTGGGATTAAAATTGGATTGTAAATGTTGCCAGCATTGTACTGTCACACCAGAACACTGCTGTTCGAGAGCAATTACGTTGTACAAATTTCAGTTTTGTTTGAATTAAGTGGAATTGGAAAAATCTTGTTGTCATTGCACTGGAAAAATTTTTCTGAATTTATTCTTTGTGGCAAAAAGCCTAAATGATAGCCTTAATGAATGAGTAGAGATTTAAAATATCATTTTCAATTTTGTAAAATAGTTTTGTATGGATTGCGGTTGAAAATTGGTAACCACATAATACAAACTTTGTGTTTCTAGAAATGACGTTGCAAATGTTGACCCGTGTGATGTAAGACCCACTTGGGTCAGTCAGCAGGTTAGCTGGTCAAGTGACGGTCATGTGACTGTCTTTGACGTCATATGGTCATTCACTCTCTTGAATGTTCTATTGGTGACCTAAGTGTTGTATTCCTGCAAGTATATATGTGGGAAGTGGTCCAAATATAAGTGGACTCAAATTGCAATTATAGATAACCTGGAGATGACAGCACAGTTTGTCGTGCAAACTTGGCACCGACAATGTTGTCACCTGAGTCTGCCAACAACAGAAGAAGAAAATATTCTGTTATGGCCAAGAAAATAAAACTGAAATGTTTCCTATTCCCCTACCGACGCTTTTTTTTTCCTCCCTGCTCTAGAACTTTTTTTGGACTCATTCCAGAAAATGAATTTATTACAAATGACAAAACTTGATTTTGTAGACTTTACAAGGCAAGATACTCTTCTCCGACAAACAATGGACACAGCTCGCATGATTTCCGACCAATAAAAAGCCACATGTGCCTGTGTAAATATAAAACTGAACTGCATTTAAAAAAACATTTAAAAAAATGACTTACCGACCTGATGTTTATGATTATTTTTTTGTGTGCTTTGTCATCTGAAACAAACATTTTTATTTCTTTATTATTTTGTTGCCTAAATTTCAACACAATGATTATTCTTGCTAATTTATTGACCTTATTTCTGTCGACAGCTTAACCGCAAAGTCTACCTGGGACTCTACGACAATCGCACATGGCCTGAGCCCGACTCCAGGGACGAACAGCGAGTGCGAGATTTTATGGTGCAGAAATATGAGAACAAGCGATTCTACGTGGCCCCCACAGAGGCTATGCGAGACGAGGCTCGGCGTATGAACGAAGCTGCCCTAAGCAAACAGCCACAGACCAAACCCCTGCGAGCACTTTTAGGCGAAAACGCCACCAAACTAGTCATTGGCAACAGTCAGGTGAGTTTGTCTGCACGTACGTGAGCACGTTTTGTGTCTGTGTACTGTGCAAGCTGGAGGATTAAATGTGTGTGTGTGTGTGCGCATGAATTTGTGAACACTTGTGCATGTGTATACACTATATCAATATATGTACACGTGCAGGACTGGGTGGCCGAGTGGTAACGCACTTGCGCTCGGAAGCGAGAGGTTGCGAGTTCGACCCTGGGTCAGGGCGTTAGCAATTTTCGCCCCCCTTTCCTAACCTAGGTGGTGGGTTCAAGTGCTAGTCTTTCGGATGAGACGAAAAACCGAGGTCCCTTCGTGTACACTACATTGGGGTGTGCACGTTAAAGATCCCACGATTGACAAAAGGGTCTTTCCTGGCAAAATTGTATTGGCATAGATAAAAAAAAATGTCCACCAAAATACCCGTGTGACTTGGAATAATAGGCCGTGAAAAGTAGGATATGCGTTGAAATGGCTGCGATCTGCTGGTCGATGTGAATGCGTGATGTATTGTGTAAAAAATTCTATCTCACACGGCATAAATAGATCCCTGCGTCTTGAGTCCGAGTCTGGAGATACGCGCGCGATATAAGACTTCATATAACATAAGCAAGAGAGAGTCTGCGCTTTGCAAGCTAGGTACTGTGCATTAAGCATGATTTGCATTATTGTAACACCAGAAAGCAAGCATAGTATATACAGACCTGGGAACCCATACGATTTCGCCGTATTTTGTACGCATGATTGTCGAGAATACGATCAGTACGGTCAGTGGGAAAAAAATACGACGAGAAAAATTCCTAGACTACTTTTCTTCACAAGCCCATCCCAAAGCCGATCCAGTATTTTGTCACATGATTACAGTTTTTGTCAGTAAACATTGAAAAAGCATTTGTTTTAAATGTATAGGTTACACTTAATAAACGGTGTGACTGACGTGCGTGAGGCATGTTTTAATCATGGATGTTCAAACGCTGTGTGGAGTACGCTCATATTTCTGAAAATACACCAAGTTTGTTTGAGAATACTTGTTGTTCATTTTCTATTCTCATGTTTGCGTAACGTGACTTTGCAGACCAGCCACGCCACTCAGAACCACACGGCGACAGCGTCAACAATGGCCGCGCCGGTCAAGTCCACAGTCCCACCGCCAGTGACCGCTCAGTCCCAGCAACAGCCGGCCAAGCCTGCCACTGGAGGCTTCGATCTCTTGGGGGATCTCGGTTCAGATCCCTTCGCCTCCTCCGCTCCCGCCACGGCCACCTCTAACACTGGTGAGACTGAGTTTTATATTCATACAACCAGGGTTTCATTTACTAGTGCGCCTTGCGCCATTGGCGCATTAAATCTGGAAATGTCCCATCACAATTCCCTTCAGTGCGTCAAAGGGCGCATTGAGATTACGTACCACTGCGCCACCAAACACTTTACATCAGATTAAACACACACACACACACATACAGAGATAACACGATATAGCGGCTAACTCTCAGATGGCACCATATTGCACCCTTTTGCATCTTTGGTCAAAACACGTACAAGCCTCTTCGGCGCTTCTTGCCTTCAGAACCATCAGAACTTGGTTGAGTGGGACAAATGTCCCATTGCCTTTTTCTCCCAGGCTAAACTTTGCACAACTGCCACCTCTAATGCTGGTGAGAGTGAGTTTTATTATCACACAACTGCCACCTCTAATGCTGGTGAGAGTGAGTTTTATTATCACATAACTGCCACCTCTAATGCTGGTGAGAGTGAGTTTTATTATCACACAACTGCCACCTCTAATGCTGGTGAGAGTGAGTTTTATTGTCACACAACTACCACCTCTAATGCTGGTGAGAGTGAGTTTTATTGTCACGCAACTGCCACCTCTAATGCTGGTGAGAGTGCGTTTTATTGTCACACAACTGCCACCTCTAATGCTGGTGAGAGTGAGTTTTATTGTCACACAACTGCCACCTCTAATGCTGGTGAGAGTGAGTTTTATTGTCACACAACTGCCACCTCTAATGCTGGTAAGAGTGAGTTTTATTATCACACAACTGCCACCTCTAACACTGGTGAGAGTGAGTTTTATTATCACACAACTGCCACCACTAAAGGTACCAAGATGAGCATGTGAAGACATTGTCAAAATGGATGATGTTGGGAAATAATTGTGTGCAGTTTGTATGGGTTGTGGAAGAGTTCCTTTCCCTTGTTCTTCCTTGCTTTTCCATAGTAACACTGAGGCAAGCTACACGTGGGCCAATCACTAGCTGACAGCGTGTCTCTGCATGCAGTGGCCATCTGTGCCGGTTTGTTTGTTTGTTTGCTTAACGCCCAGTCCACCACGAAGGGTGATATCAGGGCGGTGCTGCTTTGACATATAACGTGCGCCACACACAAGACAGAAGTCGCAGCACAGGCTTCATGTCTCACCCAGTCACATTATTCTGACACCGGACCAACCAGTCCTAGCACTAACCCCATAATGCCAGACGCCAGGCGGAGCAGCCACTAGATTGCCAATTTTAAAGTCTTAGGTATGACCCGGCCGGGGTTCGAACCCACGACCTCCCGCTCACTGGGCGGACGCCTTACCACTAGGCCACCGTGTTGCGGTATCTGTGCCGGTGAAATCATGCGAATGACTGACAACAATGTGAGGATTAGCTCCTGCTCAATAAAGCGCTCTTTTCATTGGAAAGTACGCACATCGTAGTTGACCATCGGCTTGCCAATGTCATCGCGTCCCTAAGTGCACAGACTGAGTGACCATGTGTGGAGAAAGTGCCTCATTTTCCAAGAGTATTCACTCTTTCACAATACCTTCAAACCCAACAGAGTTAAATCCAGAATTTGTGTACTCAGTAAGGTGTGGGTTGGTTATGTGCAAAGCTTCAGCCATTTTATAATACTTGTTGTGCTTGTTGCAGGTGGTTTTGCCGACTTCAGCAGTTTTGGTTCCACCTCAGCGACCACGCCAGCCCAGCCCGCTCAACCGCCTCAGTCCACAGCTCCAGCCGCTTTCCCTCCCATGTCTAGCGGTGAGAGATTTGAAACTTCAACCTTAACGTTTGACACATTCCTTGTTTTTGTGTTGAAACCTGGCATTGCTGGAATATTGCATTGGTTTGTTGAGTATCCATTGTTGTCGTTCAGTGAGCATTGAGGTCAAATACTTTGTTCTATTCCACCCAACCCCCCCAACCCCCACCCCAGCTTCTCCTTATACACACACACGCACGCACACGGGCACATGCACACACACACACACACACACGGGCACATGCACACACACACACACACACACGGGCACATGCACACACACACACAAACAAACAACACACATGCAGACACACACGCACACACATACACAAACACAGGCATACACACACACACACATACACACACATACACACACACACACACACACACACATACACATACACACACACACACACACACACACACACACACACACACACACTCTCTCTTCTCCCCCACCCTTTCCCTCGAAAAGTATCAAGCCATGGGGAAAGCGGAAATATGCTCCGTAATGATTTACCCAGACCTTCTCAAACCTTATGAATGACACACTTATCCCCTGAAATAAGCGTACGGTTGCCTGATAGACCATTTTTGCAAATAACTCCTTTGGGTTTGTAGGTGTTGTGAAAGACTGACAGGTATGGGAATTGTCCGCCGAAAGGCAAATTTCCACCGTATTTCTTTTTTTGTTCCGCCAAAAAAGCAAAAGTGTCCGCCAAAACAATAAAAGGGGGAGGCAAGAATGGCTCTAAAAACTGAATTTAATGACAAACTTGGAGGTCATATGACACCAAATTGCACCATTTGGGTTCTTTGGAGAAAAACAAATTCCGGGGGGGCATGCCCCCAAACACCCCTAGCAAGGCTAGGCGCATTGCGCTGTCCACTTTGCTATTACTTACAAATGTTCAGCCTTTTTTACTTTTTTCAATTCCCATGCCTGGACTGACCTTTTCTTGCAAAACCTCCCACAAACAAAAAATGGACCAATCCAATGGACCGGAGCACGTGTTTCTCCTTCTACTCGCACAGACAGACCTCTCGCTAGTGATTGGTCCATCCTTTGTTTCAATGTTTGTCAGAGGCTTTGCTCACTCAACCCATACCAACCCAATGAAGTTATTTTGGGAATTCGCCTATTGGCGGGGTAAAAACGGTCATACATGTGAAAACTCACTCGTGCAAAAAAAAATGTGTGTACGTGGTAGTTTCAGCCCATGAACGCACAAGAAGAAGAAGAATGACATGTGAGGCTTTTCCTTTGCAGCACCCCTTCAGCCGTTCAGCGGCGGAGGCCTACAACCACAGCAACTGAACGCCGGAGGCGGAAACGCTCCGCCCCCGACCTCCACCCCCACCCAGGGCAATACCACCAACTTCGCCTCCATTTCCGACAAATACGCCGCTCTGGCTGACCTTGACACCGACTTCAACGCGCCCGCTCAGAGCACAACGGTCAATTGGGGAGGTTCGGAAGCGACAGTTGGAACGGGAATCAGCACCAACGTGGGCACCACGGTCAACTGGGGAGGTTCCGGTTCGGCGGGCACGGGGTCCGGGGACGGAAGGGCCATGAGCTGGGGCGGCCAGCCAGCGGCAAGTGCGGGCGGTGGATGGAACAGCGGTGTTGGAACGGGCGTGCCCCCCACGTCCAGCATGGGAGGAGGGGGCATGTTTGGTGGGCAGACATCTTCAGGTGAGAGCACGAGGATTTTTTATTTATTTATTTATTTTATTTTTTAAAGATGTAAAATGGGTGTAATTTTTTTGGGGGGTACTAGATTTGTGTGTGTGTGAAGTCTTCAGCTAAGAATACAGTGATTGTTTGAAGGCAATCTTTATTTTCCTGGTATTTCTTCTGTTAACATTTTTTTGCTAGAACATATTTTTTCTTATTTTGTTTTGTTTTGTATTAGATTTTTTTTAGAAATAGGTGGAAAATCTGTATTTTTTTAAGTGGATTGTGGGGCGGTGATGTAGTTGCACAGGATATACAAAAGTTTATTCTGGGTTGACAACAACATTTTGGGTTGAGACTGGCTTACAAAGAGAAACAAAATCTTTTTTTTTATTTTTTATATTCAGACTCAGAGTGAGGAAAAACTGTTTGATATCTAATACTGTGTAATAGCCTAACTATTGTTCTTGTTCTTTAGTTTTCTGTGTATTGAGTTTCGTTTTTTAAGTCTGTATGTTCACAGTTAAAGCTTTTGTTCTAGATGTGCATAAATTGAATGTGGATCAAGTTGTCCTAGATTCACTGAGAATTTGTATCCACGCAGCGCACTTATAGGGTGAAATGGTTCAATATGCATCTTGCATCACACATTTCAAGAAGGAATTATCTTGTACACACAGAAATCCTTGTTACTCATGTTTTAAATAAGACATTTGACAACCCTGGTTTCCCAGAAGTATCGATATTTTCCTTGAGATACACTTACAGCGCTGCAGGCAAATGCTAATGCAGCAGCTTCGCAAAATGGAAATGGCCCCTTTTCATGTCGCAAAACACATTTTTGAGCATTCACATTCATTAGCACATGCAATGATGCAGTATTAGAACTTGCACAGGCTAATAAACACCCTTACTCCTTCCCCCCCCCCCCCCACCCTCCCCCCCTCTCTATCTCTTTCTCTCTCATGCACATGTGCCCATTCAAATACTCAAACATACACATACACATGTATACATACCCACACACACATATACGCACACACACATGCATGCATGCGCACACGCACACACACACACACACACACACACACACACACACACACACACATACACATACACATACACACACACACACACTAAAGGCAGTCATTAATTGAGCTCAAAGAAGACTTAGCGAAGTCGTTTTACCGAAAACTCAGTGCTTAAGCTTCGTGAAGTGTACCTCGCATAGTCGACTAAGCTTAGTTAAGTACAGGCTTTACACACGCACAAACACACATGCACACAAACAAACACACACAGAGGCATAAGACTGTTGATCTGTACTGGTTTGTGACTCGGCAGAGCCGGGGTGGCACTTTAGCACAGCCTTAGGCAAGCCTGGGAACCCCTTTTTGACACAAGCCGCTGGTAACTACTGTTGCATGCCACACTCTTGGCCCCAGCACCTTGCTCGCTGCTAGCTAACTCCTTCTGCGTTTTCATTCTCTGTTGGCCTTGATTCCCACTTGAATTTTGCTTGATTTGTCAGTGTTTGAGTAGTTTTGCAAATTGATCTGAGAATGAAAGGGAGGTAAGAGCTCTACATGCATGGCATGTGCAATAGAGGGACTAACCAATCTCCTGGCACCTTTTCTTTTGCAATAAATTTGGTTCCCTGTTTTGCAACCGGGTAAGACATTGACTGTCTTGGGAGAGGGTTGGATGGGGGATGATGGGTTGAAAGGAGGCAGAGAAGATTGGGGGTGGGGGGCCAGCTGTGTAGGTGCCAGTTTTTTTAGGTTGCGTATAAATTAAACATGTGTGTATATATATGCTAATATCTTGCAGTCCATAACTTAACTTTAACACTGTTTTGAAAAACGTGTAATCGTTTCAACCCAGAAGTCCTCTTTCGCCACCCTGTTAGACATTGACATGATAATTTATGTTGCTTTTTGCTTGGTAACATTGGTGCAAGAGTAAAACTGATGAAAAATGGAATGTAATCACATGGAAACTGAAGTGAATTAAAACTTATTTAGATTTTACATAGCTGCATGGTTAAAATGTTCCAACATTTGCAGCTGTGCATGACACATGGCTCCAGATTTTGACCAAAAATTGTTTGAATTTGACTGCTTGCATTTTGATGAATAAAATTCTTTGTTAATTGTAAAATGTAGGCTTAGAAGTTGCACGCCATCAGCCTTTGAAACCCATTGTTAAACAATAGGTTTGTTAGTAATAGGTTACAAGCGTGTGATTTTTTAAAGTGTTATTGTTTTGTTTTTCTTCTTATTTGTTTGTGGAAATTCTTATGCACATGTATGTGTGTGCATGTAAATGTTGACATACAGAAAGAGACACACACATACACACAGGCAGACTGAGACACATATACAGGGGCATGCACAGGCAGACTGAGACACATATACAGGGGCATGCACAGGCAGACAGATGCATGCACACACGCATGCACGCATACACACACACACACACACACACACACACACACACACACACACACACACACTTACTGACACACAGACGCACATTTTTTTATGGGTTAATGATATCAGAAATAGATGGTATATTGCAAAAAACACAAGGTGGGGGGGGGGGGTGGGGGGGGGGGGGTTGTTAAGGATGGAGAAGGGATAGGTTGGTTAATTAAAGCAAAAATAAATAGACCAGAAAATCATGTACATGTACACACATATATATTTATGCAAATAAACAAGCAAACTAACACCCAAAGCAGGTTCTGTATGGATCCCTGTACCCGCACTAAAGGTTTCATTGCAATGCAGGCATTTAAAATTCAAACTAAATGAATTTGGCATGAGTGTCATTTTTAGAAGTGAATGCATGCTGTACAAACTATAATGCTTGTGTGCATTCACAGTTACACACACAGGAACATGAATGTAATTAGAGAAACAGACAATGAACAAATATTTTTGTTTATTGGTTTCTTTTTTTCATTTTGTTGCTGTTGGTCTGTTTATTCAGTTGTAAATATTTTCAATTTGGTTCTTGTTCATAAGGAAGAGGAGACAATGATGTATTGACTTTTTTATTTCAACATATTTTCCTTACATTAATAACGGTTTATGGTATAAATTATAATGTTCTTTTTTTCCATTATTTCTGATCAGAGTGATAATTGCCTACCTGCCTCAATGGCGATGGACTTTTAATAATTTTTTTTTAATCCCAAATGTAATTTGATGAAAGCTTTTGAGTAGACAGTAGCATGAAATGCACTTATGCGCACTGCCTTGAAGATTCTTGACTTTGGGGGTGATGTTTTAGTTTTCGTTGATGGGGTTTTGTTAGGAGTTTATCAGTGGTTTTCTGAGCTGTGTCTTTACATTGTTGGTGTCTCTTTGATGGAATACAGAGGATTTGGGATGGTGTGAGACCTGTAGCTGTGTGTTTGTCTGTGTGTCTGTTAGCCATTTTATCTGTTTATCTGTGTGTGTGTGTGTGTGTGTGTGTGTGTGTGTGTGTGTGTGTGTGTGTGACCTGTAGCTGTGTTCTGTGATATAGGATTAACTGATTGTGTTATCCATAACTGTTGCTGAGACTTGATGAAAGCACAATTCTACTCTTTCTAGTGTTTTTCTAGTTGAAAGCAGCGCGCTGGCAAACCAACCCTATCAAAATTATCATTCATGACCATTTAACCTACATCTAAGTGTGCATCGTTTATTCATTTTCTGTCATTTTCATTCCACAGCAGCCAACCCGTTCGGAGGCTCCTCTACCCAACCCATGCCACAAGGAGGCCAGGCCAACCCGTTTGGGGCCACTTCTACTGCCGGTTTCGGACAGGCTCCCAGTGCCGGTTTCGGACAGGCTCCCAGTGCCGGATTTGGACAGAATGCCAGTGCCGGTTTTGGACAGAGTGCCGGTTTCGGA
Source organism: Littorina saxatilis (assembly GCF_037325665.1). Taxonomy (NCBI): domain Eukaryota; kingdom Metazoa; phylum Mollusca; class Gastropoda; order Littorinimorpha; family Littorinidae; genus Littorina; species Littorina saxatilis. The sequence continues at coordinate 19,996,124 of NC_090257.1, forward strand.
CAAGCTCCTGGTGCCAGTTTTGGACAGACCCCTGCCTCCAGCGCGGCAGGCTTTGGCTACCAGCAGTATCCCGTCCAGAACGGTGGTTTCGGCATGCCCACAACTACGGGAGGATACGGCGGTTTTGGCGGAATGCCACCCGCAACCGCTCCCCCGTCCTATGGCGTGGCTCAGCAGCAAGGGTTCCAGGCTCAGCCCGGGTTCCCGCAGGCTCAGGGCTTCCCGGCTCAGCAAGGCTTCGGCGGCGGGTGGGGACAGATGGGGGGCGGTGTGCCCCAACAACCGGCGGCGCCAGCGAACCCGTTCATGGTCGGTACCCAGTCTGGTGATTCTTCCGCTACTTACAATGCTTTTGGCCAGTCGTAGTGTCGCTGCTACTGTCGCCTGTGTTCTTGGTTATTTGTGTCTTTTTTATTTTTTTTATTCTTGCATGATGTTTTTGTTTGGTGATGGGTCTGAGGCTTTGGTTTGACGTTTCTGAGTGCTGATGCTGTACTCATGTATGCGTAGTTGTTTATGTAGACTAACATCGGTGTGTCTTACTTTTGTTTCCATGGTAACTTTGTAAACCTGCTATGAGAGTGTCATTATTTGCCCTTAAATTACCATTGGACGCAAGCTTTTAATATATATCCCTTTATCCCCGTTAACATGGCCGTAGCATGTAAATTAGTGTAAGTTCAGTCGGTGGAAGCGCCAAAGGAAACTGAGATGTTTCATTAAGAGCACAAGCCAAATTTTCCTGTAGTACATGGTAGAGCATATTTAGTTTTCCAGTTTAATAACAGTGATTACAAGTTCTGCTAGAATGTGATTTGAGCCTTTACACAAAAAAAATATCCGTAATACTGCCACTGTGGTAAATACATGTACTTGATATGAGTGCATTGCAGAGACAAATTTTGAAAACGTTTGCATCCCTAAAGAACATGTTACAGGAACAGCATTATAGTCTGTTACAGTCAAAAGAATGCTGTTGTTTGAATGTAAACACAAATCAATCGTCGAGCATGAGCTCTTTATTAAGCATTCACTTGGTACTGAAGGCAAGTTTGATGGCAAGTGATAAATCTGCCGCAGTGTAACACCTCTCATCCCATTACTCTCATACGTTAACAAGACCAAGAAGAAAACTCTCATAGCAGGTTAAGTGTCTGCTACGTTCTTTTGCATGTTTTTGTAGTTGATAGATCTTTTGCGTGCGGATGTTTCATTTCCTGGTTCATATTGTGTATTTTACTAACATTTCTTTTGCATGCGGATGTTTCATTTCCTGGTTCAAATTGTGTATATTACTAACACTTGAGTTGCATTGCCTTGCCTGTAATCAGCATGTGTATAGTGTACATGCATGTGTATTCATGACTCCTTCATTTTAATACATGTGTATTTCTGACCCTTTTAATGCATGTGTATAATGAATAGTGTGTGCTGGGATAGCGAATTCTGGTTATTTCTGGAATGTTAACTATCAGAAATAGGATGAACTTTGACATAACATCAGTAACGTTGGTTACTGTACAACAAAATCTGTGGTGACAAGAGATTGTAGCAGGTGCTTGGTAAAAATGCTTCTGAAACATTTTTAGAACTTGGTTCCCTGGCAGTTTGGAGATATTTGGCTTCCACTTTTCAGGATTTTTAAGAAATTAAAAATGAGAATCCTATCAATTATCAATTTGTTCAGATTTTTATCGGATCAGTGTAGATTTGAAAAAATGTCCAGACACCCCCACACCCCTGATCCCCGAAATTCAGTTGATTGCCCTGCATAAGCAGACGGGACTTAGGCTGTGCTCTCTCTCTCCCGTTGCGCAAATACCTTATCGGCCCTGCAACGTAAACATCCAGATCCAGATCCAGGCTGCAGGCGTAACTATTCTGTATGTGGGTAAGATGGGGAGGGGTGGTGGGAAGCAATTCTCGTGTTTGAGGTGGGTGCGATTTTGAACAGCAGCTGTTGTTTAGTATATTTGTTTGTGTGATATATGCAAGACTTTATGTATTATGTCAAGGTTAATAATAATAATAATGCAAACTTTTATAGCGCTATTCTAGAAAATTGTCTACTCTTAGCGCTTTACAATACATACATCGACCAAGCATACTATACACGCACAGGCAAAGAAACCGACCAAACATAACCAACAAACTATACATGCACAGGCAAAGAAAACGACCAAACATACAATACACGCACAGGCAAAAATAACGACCAAACATAAGCAATAACATAAGGTTCTTCTGAAGATTGGTGAAGGAAAGCCTTAGCATGCATTTAATATCATATTCTTACTCCGAATCACATTAGCACATTAGCATTGAGTCACCTGAGATGCTTATCACTGAAAAACGCTTACCCGGCTAAAGAATTTAAAGGGAAGCAACCCCATCACCAAAACGAAAGTGAAAGTAGCTTTGGTAATGGGCCAGTACACCGGGAGTTACCTCCCATACGGGTGTATGCCACGTCACTTCCTCTAGGAACACGTGCCTATTATCATACGTCTTTTTCACCTCGGAGAGGACGGTTCACTTTTTGACGCTCTGTGGCTGACCTTGTGTGTTTGAGTGACACCCGCCGGCCACGTTACCCAGCTTGTCTGCTCGCCTTGCCTACAGTTTGGTGAGCTCGTTCCCGTTTGTTGTTGGTTGTTTGCGCTGTTTCGTTACTGTACGTTGTCCGTTTTTTACGGACTTGTGTGTCAGTGACTTGCGTGTTTCGCCATTTTGTTGTGTGAGTTAGTTAGCTAACTCGTGTGACTTTGCTAGTAGCTCTGCGTGCCCTCTTTCTGTTTGGGCAAGTGTAGCTTTAGTATTTTGTTGACGCGTAAGCGTGTGTGTTTACTGTGTTTTCAGTCGTTTTGACTTACGTTTCAGTAAATCTTTTTACTTTGCCACGTGTTGTTGACGTTTGTGTCAGTGTCTTGCGTGTCGCCATTTTGTTGTGTGAGTTAGTTTTCTAGCTCGTGTGACTTTGTTTGTAGCTCTCCGTGCCTCTGCTTGTGGGGCAAGTTTAGCTATAGTATTTTGTTAACGCATTAGTGCGTGTGTTTACTGAATTTTCCAGTCGTTTAGACTTATGTTTCAGTAAATTTTTTCGCGTTGCCACGTGTTGTTGTCAACATGTCTGATTCAGACAAGCGCCGTGGCAAGTCGGACCCCAAGGGGAAAATTAAGGCTAAGTCTTCCTCTTCCAAAGCAACTTTACTTGTTACAGACCAAGAGCGTAACACTTTGTTGGCTGTACCAATTTCGGCGCCTAGCGCTGTTACTACTTCTGCTTCTTTTGCGGCGCCTAGCGCTACTGTTACTTCTGCACCTGTCTCTACATCGGAGACTTCGTCTTCTTTGTTAGCACCTGGACAAGGTGCGTTGGTTTCCTCTCTGTTAAAGTCACTGGTTCCAGAAATCCGCAGCTTGGTGCAGGCAGAATTTCAGCGTTCCGTCGCCAGCAGTTCGGCGTTTCCGGCATCTGGCAGTGACGTCCGGGCATTGGCTTCCGTGTCTTTGTCCTCCACTTCCGGCTTGGAGCAGCGTCCTCCCTCTTCAGCGTCGGTTGGTAAGCAGAGCTGGTCCGATAGCCCTCGTGAGGCGCCTGGACGTTCTCCTTCGGGGGACAGCTCTTTCGCATCGGGTCACGACCGATACCTTGCTGATCTTTCATTTCCGGCGATAACCTACGAGGCCCCGGACTTGTTCGAACAGCGGCGGCAGTCGGTTTCGACTGCCGCATTTCCGGCACTTGCCGGAAGTGATGATCCGTCCGCTCCGGCACGCTACGGCGGTCGCGGCAGGATGGAGTATTCACTGACTTCCGGTCCTTCCGGATCGCGAAGTCAACCAGTGCAGTCTTCACTTCCGCATTTTGCGGTTCCGTTGACTACACTTCCGGTTTCGGCCGGAAACGCTTCTTCCTCTTCTGGTGGTTCCTTCCGGATACCAGATAGTGGATTACAGCGTGCGCCTTCCGGCTTTCAAGCGCCTAGGCTTGAGCAGGCATCACTCCACTCAGTCGGGGGAGTGACGTCAGCTCATCCAGCTCCGGTTTTTGCGGATGGTCGTCCTGCTTACCCTTTACCTTCACAGGGTTTTGGGCGGCAGGATGACGTTAGTGCTCAGGCTTTTCCGGTTTCCGGTTTGCCAGGGCATGCTTCTGCTTCCGGAACTGGTGACTTCGGTCATGGTTCCACGTGTGACTATTCTGATGCTCCATCAGTGGTCAGCGAGGAGTCGCGGGGCGTGTTTCCGTCGAAGCTCAAGTCTGTTCTTGACGTCGCGGCGGAAGTAACGTCTCGTTATTTTCCTGAAGGGGTGGTGGCTGCGGACTCTTCCGCATCATTCGTTCCTTCTGCCATGGCGGACTTCCGGCCGGCACAGGAGGATGTTTCTTCCTTCCGGTTCGCCGAGTCTCCGTCAGTGGCTTACCAACTTTCGCATTCACTGGTTCGTCCAGCACATGCGGGGAGTGGTATTCGGCCAGTGCCTGTTCCGTTACTGCTTCCTTTTGGTCCAGTTCCGGAATCAGCTCAGCAGTGGGTGGCTTCAGCTGCCCAAGCCTCTTCCTTCGTGCCTACGGCCAATAGGAAGCTTGGCATGCCCAATCAGAGCCAGAATTGGCTGGCGTCTTTTGCACTCCCTAGGGCTACCCTTCCGGTTTCCCGGGAATTGCTGCCTCTTCTGACTAAACCGATCAAGCGTGATTCGGTTTTGCCGGTTTCCGAGGCTTCCCTCCTCTCTGCTGAGGAGGTTGGACGTCGGCAGATCGAACTGTCCTCCATTGCGGAGACTCTCGTTCGGGCTCTGTCTCGGGCATTGACCGATTCGCTAGTTCCTTTCACTCTCAGTGAAGAACAGAATGCGGACGATGTCTCTGCGCTTTTGACCGCATTGGCCAAGGTCAATGAGGAACAATTGCGTCTTTCCTCCCTGCAGTACACCCAAGCGGTACTCTGCAGGAGGGATCTCTTCCTCTCGCAGTCCCAATTCACGGAGCTGGCTACTAGGGAGACCTTGAGAGTCTCCCCGGTCTCAGAGGAGTCTCTCTTCTGTCCGCTGGCACTGGATGCCAGACAGAAGGAGATTCAGTCAAACAAGGACAGTCAGTTCCTTGACTACACTCTGAAGGGGGTGAAACAGTCTCAGCCTTCTAAACAGAAGCAGGCTCAGACATCGTCTAACCCCAAGCCAGCTCAGAAGCGGCAGGCTTCGCCGGCCGCTCGTGGTGGGAAGAAGAGGACGGCATCGGGGAGGGGGCGTGGCGGCTCTGGAAGTAAGCCACACCCCCAATGAAGCGCTCCCGATCTCACCTCCCTCCCGCCCTCCACCTTGGTGATGGCGGGAGGCCCCTCCCGGGCACTTTCTCGTTGGATGTCGGTAGTAGACAGCCAATGGATTGTGGGAGTGGTGAGTTCGGGCTTCCGTCTACTCTGGCGGGAGGAAAAGGCGCCTCTTACCCGAGTGCCTCCGCGGTTCAAGCCCCCCTTCTCGCAGGAAGCACGTTCCGTCTTGCAGTCGGAAATTGCCTCCCTGGAGCAGAAGGGCGCGGTGGAGAGAGTTCGGGTCCACAGCTCCCTGGGATTTTACGGGCGTCTGGTCGCTGTTCCCAAAGCATCAGGAGGATGGCGTCCCGTGTTGGATTTATCTCTCCTCAATACTTTCTTGAGGGAGATAAAATTCAAGATGGAGACGCCAGCCTCTGTCCGAGACTCTCTCCGCCCAGGAGACTGGGTGACCTCGATCGATCTCACGGACGCATACTTTCACATTCTTATGCATCCGACCGACCGGAAATGGCTTCGTTTCCGGTGGGGAGATCAGATCTACCAGTTTCGCGCACTCCCTTTCGGGCTGTCTCTCGCACCGTGGATTTTCACCATGGTGGTGAGACAGGTCTGTGCACTGGTGAGGTCCCAGGGTATCCGTCTGCGGGCTTATCTGGACGACTGGCTCATCATGAACCAGTCCCAGAGCGGCTGTTCGCAGGATACCCTGACGGTTCTTCGAGAATCCAACTGGTTGGGGTTCTCGATCAACCGGGTAAAGTCGGAGCTGACCCCGTCACAGACATTCACTTATCTGGGGATGTCTTTCGACACGGTCGCTTGGACTGTCCAGCCTTCTCAGAGAAGGGTGGACAAGCTCCAAGCTCAGATTCGCTCCACTTTACCTCTCCTGATGGCTTACATCCGCTCGCTCGCCTCCATCTTGGGGCAGATGGAGTCTATGGCTCTTCTGGTTTCACTGGGCCGGGTCCACAAATGTCCGCTTCAGTTCGCGCTGAAGCCGTTTGTGGACTCTCCTCTGGTGGACTGGGACGCCCTCATCCCTTTGCAGGGATGGTTCCAGTCTGCGACCCTTCCGTGGTTGCACACGGAGTGGGTCTGCAGAGGTGTTCCGATCGTCGTGCCCCTCCCCGACCTGGACCTCTTTACAGATGCGTCCAGGGAGGGTTGGGGGGCACATACAGATCTTCAGACTCCTCCCTTTCCGTTACTCAGCCGAGTAATCCGGAAAGCGGAGATGGAGGAGCCGGCCCTTCTTCTTCTGGTCGCTCCTCTGTGGCCGTCGCAGGTCTGGTTTCCAGATCTTCTTCGGCTTGCCCAAGGGCCCCCCATTCCTCTCGCACTCGTGCGAGGGGAACTAGTGCAGCCCCGAACAGGCATTCCACACGAGGAGCCCAGTCTTCTGAAGCTTCACGTGTGGAAGTTGTTCGGGACTCGCTGAAGCGCTCTGGGGCGTCGTCTTTGACTCTGGACTTGGTGGCTCGCTCGCATAGAGAGTCCACCTCTTCAGTTTATGCTTCCCACTGGAAGGCATGGACTGCCTGGTGTTCAGCTAGAGGGGTGAGTTCGGTGGCTCCGCGCTCTATTCAGGTCGCTAACCACCTCTCTTTCATGTCTTCACAGGGCGCCTCAGTCTCCTCGTTGAGGGTCCGGCGCTCCGCTATCTCGGCGACTCTTCAGCAGATTGGTCGTTCTGTTCGAGTCGGGGGCGTTATAGCTGCAGTCATTAAAGGGGCTGCTCTTAAGGAAGCTAAAGCTCGTTTGCCCGCTCCCAAGTGGGACTTGTTTTTAATCCTGGAATTCCTTCGTTCTGCGGATTTTGAGCCTTTAAGCGAGGCCAGTCTGTTCAATGTCACTCGCAAAGCGCTGTTTCTCCTTTTGTTGGCTACGGCCCGACGGGGTAGCGAGGTCCACGCCCTGTCGGGTCAGCCTGGAGATATCTCCTTTGAGCCGGACGGTTCCGCATCTTTGCGTTTCCGGCCTGATTTCCTGGCCAAGAATCAGTCTCCGGGGCAGGCCTCTCCGCTGGTTAGAGTTAAGGCTCTGACCAGCGCGTTGGCCCCGGGTGACCCCGATTCGGTCAATTGCCCTGTGAGGGCACTTCGTCTGTACTTAGCCCGGACTCAGCCGATTCGGTCTGGTTCTCAGAAGTTGTTGTTTATCTCTCTCCTTACTAGGCGCGAGAAAGATTTGTCGAAGGTAACGTTGGCCCGGTGGGTGTCCTCGCTCATCAAGCAGGCTTATGAGTGGAGGCGCACAAAGAGGGGGGGGGTTATGCCCTCCTTGCCACTTGACTCGGCCCGAGCCCATGAGACGAGGGCGTGGGCATCCTCTCTGGCAGTTCTGCGCTCCAGACGTCTAGAGGAGGTGCTGACAACTGCGTATTGGCGTTCCGAAGATGTTTTCATAAACTTTTATCTTCGGGACGTCACAGCTCTTCGACAGGATGGCTCCAGAGGCCTTCCAGCGCTCATAGCAGCAGGCCAGTTCCTGTCCAGAACTTGATGGTGAGTTTTGATTCATTTCTAGCCCACCGCCTTGTTGATGTTATCTGCTAATGTGATTCGGAGTAAGAATATGATATTAAATGGAAAATTTCCTAAATAAATTATCATTTAATTAATATACTTACCCGAATCACATACTGTATTCCCTCCCACCTGCCCCGCTTATGGTTTTAAGATTTTTTAAAGCCGTATGATAATAGGCACGTGTTCCTAGAGGAAGTGACGTGGCATACACCCGTATGGGAGGTAACTCCCGGTGTACTGGCCCATTACCAAAGCTACTTTCACTTTCGTTTTGGTGATGGGGTTGCTTCCCTTTAAATTCTTTAGCCGGGTAAGCGTTTTTCAGTGATAAGCATCTCAGGTGACTCAATGCTAATGTGCTAATGTGATTCGGGTAAGTATATTAATTAAATGATAATTTATTTAGGAAATTTTCCATTGTATTCAGCCCTGAAAGTCCAACAAATGGTGTACTCGCCTTTCTTTGGCTAGTGATTCTGAACATGTACTAGCCAGAGAGCAAACATTACTTTGTTTCAGCAAATTTACTCGCATTTGGCGAGTAGATGAACATTTCTACTCGCCAGTTACATGTTTCTACTCGCCATGGCGAGTAAAATACTTTCAGGCCTGGTATTATTTTGCTGCTTGACTGTATTTATTTTCTTCTTTGTTTCGTTTTGTGAAACTAATGGGTTAAACACTTATTTACATGCTAATCGTCTATGTCTTCTAATACTTATACTGCCATGCTTTCATTGTTGTTGTAAATACTAGATGCTGTGGATATTACCTTCTTTGTTTATTTGATGTTTGTAGCAGCAAGTTTTGTCATTTTGGTGTGGAAGAGTATAGTAGACTCAATGCTTGTTAGTCTCCCGTCCTCAGACCACTCTGCCCAAATAAGTCTATGGATGCAAGCAAGAAATCTTTAGCAGTAGAGTACCATACTAAGTGAAGAAGAAGTTTAACGACTTGAGTTGTGTTTCAGACATATTTCAGATGAATCTGTGGTAAGTCTAGAGTGCTTTAAATGCGTGAAGCACTTTGCGAAAAAAAAATCTCACAAACACAAGCTTGTGACTTGATCACTCAAATCATTACTCTATTTTTTGTGAAACATACGTGCATGAATTAGGAATTCAACTACTGATAAAGAGATTAGCGATGTGAATTGAGATGAACATCGTCCTGCTAGAACTTATTGGATTCTGTGTCTGCAAGAGAGGTTTGTGTAATGAAATCAAGACATTAAAATAATTAAGACAATGTCAGTCTTTTTTTGTTGTTGTTGAATTAAGCGAGAAAAACTGTCAACATTTTCGTGCATAATATATGTAAAAAGAAAGTGAGTTGGTTGAGTTTAAAAGATTTATGATGGTGTCTCTTAACCAAACATTTAAACTTGAAAAAAACAGAACAAACAATTAAGTGCATTAATGCTTTGATAGTACAATTGCTTTAACAATGTGGGAGAGACCATAATTAAGAGATGCACAGAGAGAGGATGTGTGTATGTGTGTGTGTGTGTGTGTGTGTGTGTGTGTGTGTGTGTGTGTGTGTGTGTGTGTGTGTGTGTGTGTGCACACGAGTGGGTACTTGCGTGGGTGGGTGCCTGTTGCATGGTCTAATGACTTGATAGAGAAAAAAATTCGAAGCATGAATATTAGTATGAGAATTAAAGTATTATTCTAATGTGTTTGAATAAGGTGAAGTTTATTATTACAATACTCACATACATGTATCACTGTGCCACAGAAAACATTTTCATGTGATGCTGTTATATTTTCTTTTCTGTTCACTCTGCGCGGAACTCATTTGTACAGTACTGGTGGAGAAGTGTGCTTTAAATTAATCCAAATGTTTTCGTGAATTAACACTCAAGACTCTTCTTTGTTTGTTTGTTTGGTTTTGAATACAATGCTGTGATGGTATTAGTTTACACTGCAAACTCATATTAATTTTTGGTTTTCTTTTTGGCAATGTCAACTGAATAATATTACGTACTTGATACTAATCTCCTCTGTTTTCTTTTACTGTGGGGTTGAGTTCTCACAACTAACATTGAATGAATGGGTTTTATTAGTTTATAAACCTGCATGGTTTATTTTGCATGAACAAAATACACTTAAGCAGACAAGCATGTAGAGGAGATGTTATGGTGTAAAAGGAAAAAAAAAGATGCAGACTTAGGTATGAATTCAGCGGTGTCAGTCTAAACAGAACTTGTAGAAGTAACTTTAGATTGATTCAGGGGAAGAAAGAAGCAACTCTCTCAAACAAGCAAACAAGAACAGACATTTTCAAGACACATTACATTCTCTTTCACAGATAAGATCACACAGATGTAAACACACAAGCGCTAAGCTAACAGTACCTGCTCTTACAGGCATGCACACAAAGACGCAGACAAACTTACACGTACACACACAATGTGTACACGCACACACACACACACAATGTGTACATGCACACACACACACACCCACACTCACACTCACACACACACACACACACACACACACACACACAATGTGTGCACACACACAAACACACACACACTCACAATGTGTGCACACACACAAACACACACACACACAATGTGTGCACACACACAAACACACACACACTCACACACTCACACACACACACACACACACACTCACACACACACACACACACAATGTGTGCACACACACAAACACACACACACACAATGTGTGCACACACACAAACACACACACACTCACACACTCACACACACACACACACACACTCACACACACACACACACACACACACACACACTCACACACACACACACTCACACACACTCACACACACACACACACACACACAATGTGTACACACACACACACACACACACACACACACACAATGTGTACACGCACGCACACACTCACACTGCACACACACACTCACACACACACACACACGCACTGAGGTGTGAACATACATGCACGCAAAGATCTAACGCAGCCTGTCTGTGTCTGTGTGTGTCAGTATTTGTAGACTTAGTGTTTGTCTGCAGGGGTCTCTGTGTCTCTTTGTGTTTGTTCGCCTGTTACTTTAGACTATTAAAACGAGAATGGTTAATTTATGGAACATTTAAACATAGACAAAACAAAACATTTACTTTCAAGTTTCATTTGACAATGTCTGTTTGTGGTTGTGGAGGTTTGAGAGAGAGAGAGAGAGGTAGGGAGGTAGGGAGGGAGGGAGGGAGCGAGCTGCAAGACATGCTTGTATGCATGCAAGCAATGCCCTGATCATGCATGTAGGAATATTTCTGTGCATGTACGTATGCAACCTGATGCTTATAAGTGACCATGTATTTATCTTTTATGTAAATACTTGTTCATGAATGCACGCATGCAGTTATACATGCAGTAGACAGTACCTGTGTTTACTGTGTGTTCCACAAAGAAAGAAGTGAAAACAGAAGAGGTACAGCAAGTTTAATGCAATGATTAATTAATGCACAATGTTCAGAATGGGTATGACCCCAAGAAGCTGCAGTGCAAATGTGCAATCATTTGTTTGCCAAAGAAAAGGCCAGGTTCCAGGTACATTATAATAATTGTTACATGACAGGGAAACCAGAAGGTCAAATCTGAGAGGTAAAGCAAGGAAAAGTAGGACCCCTGTAAGATTATTGCAGTAAGTCCCTATTCTCATGAAAAAAGAAACAAAAAGTTGTTATGATCACTCTGTACAGTTTATGCTAGTAAGAGTGAGTGCACCTGCACCAAGAATGGCATCCGCAGGAAGTATAAAGGCTTCGTGAAAAGGCGTCATTCTAATTGACTTGTCTCAAGCAAGCTAATAATACAAATAACTTATGTTTCTTTCATTTTGTTTTGTCTTTTAACTTTTCAGTCTGCTCAGCAAATGATCAAGTACATATTTAGTCTTCTGACACTGGCAATAATGTCTTCCATGAAATAAGCCTAATTTTACCTTTTAAACAGGCATAATTATAATAATATAAGCCTATTTTGAACCCTCTCTGAATCTTTCTTTTTGTTTGCTTGTTGGTGTGGACTTGTTTTAATGTCTAATTATGTGCTGCATATTGTATTGGACAAGTTAATACACCTTCACATTCACAGGGCTGTCTTTCACTGTTAACATTTCTATTTATTTGAATTTGTCACCAGACTCGAATTGCTTCCTAATGGTCGTCCGCAAACAATAACATGTTCACAGCCACAGGCTAACCGGCACGGTTGGCCTAGTGGTAAGGCGTCCGCCCCGTGAGCGGGGGTTCGAACCTCGGCCTGGTCATACCTAAGACTTTAAAATTGGCAATCTAGTGGCTGCTCCGCCTGGCATCTGGCATTATGGGGTTAGTGCTAGGACTGGTTGGTCCGGTGTCAGAATAATGTGACTGGGTGAGACATGAAACCTGTGCTGCGACTTCTGTCTTGTGTGTGGCGCACGTTATATGTCAAAGCAGCACCGCCCTGATATGGCCCTTCGTGGTCGGCTGGGCGTAAAAAAAAACACAAAAAAACAAACAAACAACGGCCACAGACCTGCCTTCAGGCTTACAAGAGCCATCCCTTCACCTAAACACATACCAACATTCATTAGTGTCTCTGCATTATTTGCAGTTAAGGCTGTGTGTGTGTGTGTGTTGGGGGGGGGGGGAGGGGAATTTCATTTTAAAGATTGACATAGGTGTTACTTACACAATTAGGGCGGGGATGTAGCTCAGTCGGTAGCGCGCTGGATTTGTATCCAGTTGGCCGCTGTCAGCGTGAGTTCGTCCCCACGTTCGGCGAGAGATTTATTTCTCAGAGTCAACTTTGTGTGCAGACTCTCCTCGGTGTCCGAACACCCCCGTGTGTACACGCAAGCACAAGACCAAGTGCGCAACGAAAAAGATCCTGTAATCCATGTCAGAGTTCGGTGGGTTATAGAAACACGAAAATACCCAGCATGCTTCCTCTGAAAGCGGCGTATGGCTGCCTAAATGGCGGGGTAAAAACGGTCATACACGTAAAAGCCGTGGGAGTTTCAGCCCATGAACGAACAAACAAACAAACTTACACAATTAATTCAACAAAAAACAAAAGCTCTCAAGCAGCAAGGCTGTTGAGTTTTGGGATGTGAAGTCCAAAAGAGAGGATTGTTCCTATCACGAGTAGATCTAAACCTGAACAGATCTGTGAAGGTGATCTCTGACATATGAGAAGGACTGCACTGTTCTATATAAATATCTATATTATTATTAAACTACTGTTCTAATATCTATATTATATTAAAGATGTGTCTGTTAATTAATATTGTAATTAATTCTTTTGACTTTATCTTTTTTAAATGTTGTCATTATTTTAATTTCAGAGTGCAGTCAACCAGCAACAGGTTCCGCCACGAGGGACGTCCACCAACCCCTTCTTGTGACGACATTTGTCCAACATTCTTCGCTCATCCACTCTTCGTGTGACAAGATTTGTCAAACACTCTTCACTCATTCACTCTTCCTGTGACAAGACTTGTCCAACGCTCTTCGCTCATCCACTCTTCGTGTAACAAGACTTGTCCAACACTCTTCACTCATCCACTCTTTGTGTGACAAGACTTGTCCAACACTCAACCTTCACTCATCCACTCTCCACACACACAATCTCTCTTTCTCTCTTTCTCTGTCTTTTTGTCTCACTCTCTCTCTCTCTCACTGTCTCTCTCTCTCTCACTGTCTCTCTCTCTCTCTCTCTCTCTCTCTCTCTCTCACTGTCTCTCTCTCTCTCTTGCTCTCTCTCCCTCTCTCTCTCTCTCTCTCTCTCTCTCATTTTCCCTCTCTCTCTCTCCCTTTCTCTCTCTCTCTGTCTCTCTCTGTGTCTCTGTCTCTCCCTGTCTCTCTCTCTCTCTCTCTCTCTCTCTCTCTCTCTCTCTCTCTCTCTCTCTCTCTCTCTCTCTCTCTCTCTCTCTCTCTCTCTCTCTCTCTCTCTCTCTCTGTCTTCCCATGAGCACCTGTTCTTCACTCAGCCACGGAACAACTTGGGACCTTGACCATTACGACTTTCCACGCATTGCTACGGGCTTCTAATTCTGCTTCAAATCAGCGCCACTGTGTTACAATTATGCTGTAGATAAAACAATTAGCTGGTATGTTTAGCGTATATGTGGGATCTTGAAAAAGACACATGCTTCAATTATGAAGCTTCATTTATGTTTTTCTGTGTGTGTCTTAAAGTTTTTGGTGTTAGAGAGCTGTGAATGCTGAGTTGTGATATTTTGTACCCATACCATGTATGATGATGATCCTTTTTCTCAAGAATTTTTTTCCTGTTAAGATTTGTGTTGTTGTTTAACGGCAGTGTGAATTGGGATAAGCTTTCACTTGGTGGACTCTGTGATTAGATCTCTTTTGTGAATTTCTGCAATTACTTTTTGATATTGTAAATTGTTTTTTGTTTTTTTTCCTGTAAAAGTTATGTTGTCATTTACTTACACAGTAACACACTTTATTGTCCAAAGTGAAGATAATATTGTTGTTTATGACTAAGGAATTGCCAGTGTCATGATGAAGATGAAAATGATGGAAAGTGGGTGTGGTTGTGTGTGTGTTTCCGAGCGTGTGTGTGCATGCATCCGTGTGTGTCTTTGTCTGTCTCTGTTGTGTGGAAAACCTAAAATGACAGAAAGTTGAAAACTACATTTTTCAAACGAAAGACAAACCCAAACCAGACCCCTTTGAAGAAAAGTGATAAAGATGGTCCATGCAAAAAGTGATGGTACTGTTGACTAAATTCCCTTATATTAGTTTGAATGTTTGTGGGTTTTTTGCAAAGGAGGAAAACCTCTTTGAACATATGTAGGTTGTTTCAATATTTCCCCCTTTTATTTCTGTTATTTTTTCTGGTATCAACTCTGGTGCTATTTGCTGGCATTACAATTGGTGTAAATGTATGTGTCTAGAGATGACCTCATTCTTGTTTTCTTTTCTTCCCCCTCCCCGTGTTTCAGATTTCTCTCTTGTCGCTTATATTTCATTATTGTTGCCAATTTCTTGACTTTATGGTCCCATTGCTGGGAAATTTGGGTCACTTCCTCTCAGTGGAAAGCTGGCAGTGACAAGTGTAATGTGCTAACCATGAGGGGTGTGCATCAGTGTATGTGTGATCTGGTCGTATGACCGAGGTCTTTTCCATGCCACAGTGGTGACAGTCAAGCAGTATGTAAGAAATGTTAAGTCCTTTGTACTGGAAACTTGCATTCTCCCAGTAAGGTAATATATTGTACTACGTTGCAAGCCCCTGGAGCAATTTTTTGATTAGTGCTTTTGTGAACAAGAAACAATTAACAAGTGGCTCTATCCCATCTCTCCCCCTTTCCCCGTCGCGATATAACCTTCGTGGTTGAAAACGACGTTAATCACCAAATAAATAAAGAAAGAAAGAACAGTGGTGACACAGGGGTGGGCCATGGATATCACCTCTGAGTCTGCACAAAAGGTTGGCCCGTATTCAAAACCGTGACCCGGGAGTCACATGTTCCAATGTGTGATTGGTGTGTGTGATCACAGCATTAATGTTTCAGGTCTTCTGTTCTGCATGCTTGCTAGCACCTGCACAAGTTAATGCACTAACACAGGGATGTATGCACGCATGCTCGCGCATATACACACACACACACACACACACACACACACACACACACACACACAGAGTCCCGCAGTGGGGCACTGCGGTTATGAAATTAAAGGCCCCTCCTGTTTTTGGAACCGCAGGAGCTTTCTTGTTTGCTGTTAGGTAGATTTTTGGTTCCTCTTTCCTGTCATGCTCTCTTTTTCTTCATGAATTCTTTTCTTTTTTCTGCCTTCTTGCTCATTCACCTGTATTTTTTCCAAAAATCTCTTCTCTTGCCGCTTGTCTCGCGATTCATGTATAGTTTAATCTGTTAGTGTTCTGATGTAAGTCCAGCAGTAGATAGGTTAAGCCTATTTTAACATACTGGAAACTGGTAATCTTCCAGTAGGTATTAATTTAGTTTTACTAAAGCCTGCTGGGACACAAGTAATGGGTTAGTGCATTTGTAAACAGGAATCGCTTGACAAGTGGCCCCCTTCATCCCCCCCTTCCTCGTCCTGATATGGCTCTGCGTAGTCGGCTGGACGTTAAGCAACAAATAAACAAACAAAATGCACTAACACAGGGATGTATGCACGCATGCTCGCACACACACACACACACACACACACACACACACACACACACACACACACACACACACACACACACACAGCTTTTAATTTAGCTCCCTCTCAGTTGTTTGCTTTTCTCGCATCATCTTTCTTGCAGGTTAGTTGTCTTGTTTTCTAGAAATCATTTCTTGAGCAATTTCGCTGTTACCAGCACCATAGGCACTTGCCACTTAGATTGCATTTATTTGCTGTTGCAAGGCATTTTTACACTTAGCTGGCACATGTTTAGTGAAGATGTTATGCCGAGGATCAGATATTCACACCTTAGTTCTGTACATAAATGCAGGTCAGTTTGTTTTTGATTCCAATATTAATCCTATTTTAAATTTGTTTATGCTTCCTGCATTCACACTTTTCAGATAAGTTAGCTTTTTTTTGTTCTTCTACAAATCAGTATTTTTTGGCACAGATTTGAATGAAATGTTATCAGGAATTGAAAGACTGCCGAGTTTACGTTCATTAACACTTATTTAAAGAACAGTTGAATAAAATCTCATGTCTTATGGCCTATTTTGACTGTAAATTTTTGCACACCTACCCTATGATAATATGTTTGTACTCATCTTTAACATATAGTGACAGTGTGAGTGTATGCTGGCAATTTTCATTGTATATGATTCTATGTTATAATTATGGCTGTATGAATACAACATATATATCACTGTACACCTCAATCTACCTGTGATTGCTGTATTGTACATTATGACCCATTAACTTGTATTCTTAGCGATAGAATGTGATTTGAAATTCTTGTAGAGTATCATGTGCCAGTGTGCAACAAGACTGAAGATACCTAAAATGTTCCTGCACTCAAGCTCTTGTTGAAGAATTAATTTTGTAGCTGTGTTCAAGAACAAACACACACACAAAAACACAAAACAAACAAACAGAACAAGAAAATGGATGTCGGGTCAGACAAAGAAAAAAAATGAACAAACAAACAAACAAGCAAGTTAACAAACAAACAAACAAACAAACTGAATGTCAGTTCATCGCATGTGAGTTTAATAACTTGTATACATTTGGAGTGTGTACCGGTTAGAGAATAAGATGACATGTTGTATTATTCAGCAGAAGGTTATTTTTGTTCGTATTCGGAATTCAAATATGTGCTAAAGTGCATTACATGGTCATCTTAGCTTGTATGTTCACATTCCTACGGTATTTTGCAGTATATCATTATTTTCTTCTATGTATAATGTGCGTGCATGTGTGTGTGTGTCAGTGGGTAGGCTGGGAGATAAAGAGAGATGGAGTGAGTTTATGTGTGTGTGAAGCCAATATGCCAGGATTCTATACTTTGAAATACCTAATGTTACAATCTCCTGTCATTTCATAAGTTGCTTTAATTAGAGCTTGGTTTGGGCATTACACAAATCGAAGCAAGCCAGGTTGTAAATGAAAGGTAGCCTTAAGATGGGGCTAAATTTACAGACATTCTGAACAAAACATTTGACAAAATTATGTCTTCAAATGGGGGAGTCTTACATTGGTGGGGGTCCACTAAATATCAGAGTTTGCTTGCATTTCGTTGATGACTGTCAGTAGATGTCCATAACATTTGACAAAATTATGTCTTCAAATGGGGGAGTCTTACATTGGTGGCGGTCCACTAAATATCAGAGTTTGCTTGCATTTCGTTGATGACTGTCAGTAGATGTCCATGCAAAGCATGAAGTTATTAATTTGTATTTATGACAAACCGCTCTTCCAATCATTTTTATGCGCTGGAGATTTAGTGAAGTTGTTGAAATTGCAAGCTTATGTTTTATAGTTAACTTGATTTGTCATGTTTGAGCTTTGCGTTGCATTCCAAGTCGGTGTCTGGCAAGTCATTGTTAAGTTGTCTCACTGTCATTGTTCCTCCTGTTAAAGAAAACTTACAGTTCTTTGATTTGAAAGAGCATGACTATGTACTTTTGCTTTTGTAAAGTCAACACTAATTATTTTTGTATTACATAGAACATTAACAAGGAGACTTTGAGGAAAATATATTTGTTTGGTGAGACTTACATTTGATTTTGTTTCCCCCCATCC
Organism: Littorina saxatilis; assembly: GCF_037325665.1. Taxonomy (NCBI): domain Eukaryota; kingdom Metazoa; phylum Mollusca; class Gastropoda; order Littorinimorpha; family Littorinidae; genus Littorina; species Littorina saxatilis. The sequence continues at coordinate 20,014,189 of NC_090257.1, forward strand.
AAATCATCAGATATTCCAAACATCTGTCATTATTAATTGTTCATTGGTAGAATCTCAGATGGTGTTGATGATATTAACTTTGGTTGTCATTTTTTATGATTTTTTATTCTCCCTTGTCTATTACTGTTTTGCTTTCTGAACGGTGGAGTGTACAAAATAGCAGTTGCCAAAGTTCTGTCTTTGGTGCTTTTTGGTATTCTGGGTTAAGATTTTGGAGAGAAAAAAAAGCGAAACAGAATTGGTGAACTTTTATGTTAAAAATATAGCAATTAGCGTGACTTAAAGGCAGATTGAATTTTTTTCTTCTCACTCATATGCTTTTATCTACTGGTCTATTGTCAAAGTTTTGAGTATAAGCTTCCATACCAACAGACAGTGTTTTCTTTCTTGATTTGTGTTGACTTCGCCTCAGCCATTTTTGGCATGTGCGAATTTATGAGAAAGCATTATTTCACAGTCTCTGACTTTGTGCACCATGTTGGTTTGATTTTGTTGTTGTTCTGTAAATATATTTTGACTGTGAAACCTTGAGGGTTGAATGGTTGCACGCGTCATATTGACTTGCATTGGTGAACAGTATTTGAAGCTTCTGAACAACTGCATGCTTTGTGGTTCTTTGTCAGGGCAGGTTACGTGTGAATGTTAAAGTGAACGGCGACCTTATATCCTCTAATTTTCTTTGTCTTTAGTTCTTTCTCATCAGAACTGAAATGGACTGTATATAACTGTTCCTCAAGCTATACACGTAAACCCAGGCTGGTTAATTGGTGGCAGAGACATCAGAGCATCACATTTTGTTGTCAGAAAACACATGTATACTGTACTATTTATTGAACACCATTATCACCATTATACACATGAACAAGTTGTGAGTATGTTTGTAATATCCTCTCTCTGTAAATACACTCATTTTTGTTTTTGTCATAATATCATCATAATATGTGTACTGATTGACGTATGAAACGTACGCCAAGACTCATTTCATTGTGCTAAGCCGTGTCCATAGTCTGGCTTTAGTGTCGTAGGTGTGTGACTTCCCAACTTGATATTCTCAGCTTATGCTTGTTGTTTTAGCTGCTGCTTTTCACAATTTGGAACATACTGTGGTACCTGTGATGGGAGGCCCCTCCGATAAGAGGACACTTCCTAAGAAAGGACACCTTCTGCTGTCCCTTTGTCTATGCAGTGGAACCCCCGTTTTCAGACCCCCCGATTGAAGACTCCCTCCCTTTTAAGACCCTAGCTGTTTTCTCAGATTTTCTCTTCATCTACACCCCCATTTTAAGACTCCCTCTTTCTTAAGACCTAATTTTTTTTTCAGATTTCTTGGGGGTCTTAAATTAGGGTTCCACTGCAATCATGACCAAAATATGCCTGTTGTGACAATTAAGCTACTTATAGTTAGTTCCAAGGGTGTCCTCTCATCATGGGTACCATTGTACAAGTTCTGGTGACATTTTTGCTAAATTGTTTCAGAGACGGAAAAGTTCTGATGTTTGAACTCCATGATTGTGTAAAAAGAGATACATAGATTGTATGAATATCGTTCTGAAGAGTACTGTGGTTGTATGAGTATCAAGTGCTACAGAGTACTGATTGAAATCTGTGTAGATTAATGTACAATATCAAATTGTGGGGATTCATGGTAGAAATTAGTCTGCTGCTCCATTACGTGAAAGTCAGTATATATGTTGCTCTTACCAACGTCCAGTGTGAACAGTGATTTTTTGGATAAGTCAATTGCAATAAACTAAAACTGAAACTAATGGCTGCAACGGTTTCTTTACCCCCCGCGGGTTAGGGGGAAGAATTTACCCGATGCTCCCCAGCATGTCGTAAGAGGCGACTAACGGATTCTGTTTCTCTTTTTACCCTTGTTAAGTGTTTCTTGTGTAGAATTTAGTCAATGTTTGTAAAGACTTTAGTCAAGCAGTATGTAAGAAATGTTAAGTCCTTTGTACTGGAAACTTGCATTCTCCCAGTAAGGTAATACATTGTACTACGTTGCAAGCCCCTGGAGCAAATTTTTGATTAGTGCTTTTGTGAACAAGAAACAATTGACAAGTGGCTCTATCCCATCTCCCCCCTTTCCCCGTCGCGATATAACCTTCATGGTTGAAAACGACGTTAAACACCAAATAAAGAAAGAAAGAAACGGTTTCTTTTCAAGTTTGTTTTATTATATCCTTGCTTATGGCCAGATTGTTCACCTTTGTTAGTGTGAGACACTTGCCGCTGTGTTTTGTTTTGCTTTCGGTATCTGAGAAACAAAGGGACGGTATAAACGCTCTAAATGCATACGATGTGTACAACAAGAGTAGATGAGAGTCATGCATTTAAAGCCCTTATGTCCTTTTGTTTCTCAGATCTTAAAGTAGCGCGCGTTCTGCCTCATTTGATCAAGACTTTTGTGTTTGGTAGTTTTCTTCAAATTCATCAGCGATGGTTTTGAGTATGATTCGTACGTTACATGTATGTATGAAGGTACAGTACACATATGTATGAAGGTATACATGATATACACATGTAACTCTGATATATGTGACATCTTTCTTTCTTTATTTGGTGTTTAACGTCGTTTTCAACCATTCAAGGTTAATATATGTGACAGCGTACGTACTCTGGGAAAAAGGGGTGATAGCAAGTTGGACAGCATACTTTTGAGTTACGTGCTGAAAACCATTGGCATATGATTACGTTGACAGATCTTAAATTACATGTTCAACATTTTGGTCTTGATAATGCAAATGGTGTCAAATCTATGTCACTGCGTACCAAATGTTTTGTGAAAAAAAACAAAAAAACTTAACAGGTTATTTTGCATACAATTCTGCATTTCCGTAAATCCTGTACTGAAATACATTGTACCTTCTTAACTCCAACAGAATTCCAACAGACCTAGGTGCTGACCAAGACCCTCTGTGCTGTCAGAGGCTTGACATTTCAAAACTAAGAAAGACAAAATAAATCTATTGTTTGCATGTTATGTACACGACATACTTTGCTCAAGTTGATAACTTTAAGACTCATTTTGTCAACAAAACAAAAATATACCCCATTTTCTCACATACTTGTTTGTCAAATCGGATCCATGAAAATATCGTCAGAAATATATTACTATTCGGCGCTTCAAACGTGGCAAGAGGTTTGTAGGGACGGGTCACACAGACAGAAATTACATATTTATTACATTTGATGCATTTTTTATTATTTTTTATTTTATTTAGGCATGCATTCCAAGTACATAGGCATACTCGCAGTTAAACGTCATTTAAAGCAATATTTCATTTCTGTTGTCTATTGATGGTTTGTGATATGTTTAAAAATTGAAAGGCTATCATAAGGTCATATATTGTACTACGTTGCAAGCCCCTGGAGCAAATTTTTTGATTAGTGCTTTTGTGAACAAGAAACAATTAACAAGTGGCTCTATCCCGGCCATCTCCCCCTCTTTCCCTGTCGCGATATAACCTTCGTGGTTGAAAACGACGTTAAACACCAAATAAAGAAAGAAAGAAAGAAAGGCTATCACACAGAAAGGGGGAAAGGGAAATGCTATCCTGCTTGATTATAGACATTCTGACTGCATAGCACATGTTTTAACATGATTATACTTACTGAAAATATACTTCATTCTTTGTTCAATTTTTTCACACTGAAACTATGGTTTCTCACAACTTGTCTATAAATTGCATTATTTTGTCGGATTATGACTCATGTAACATGTACTCTCCGGCATACGGATAACTGAATTTATCCGAACTGCATTAGCAAAAAAGAAATTCCTGGATCAATGCTGGCGCAGTTGTTGGTGTAATGAATGCATGGCGCTGGTTTTGTGAATAATCAAGATACAGGAAAACTATTAATCTGCTCTTGAAGAATCAAACAAGAATGGTTAGTTAGGCCAACAAAAAAAAGTCTGTTTACGGTATCCGGGACCGACCCTGTTTTTTCGCGCGACCCTAGACTTTTTTTTGGCATTTGGGGGAAGAAAAAAAAAGTCTTTGTTTTTTGGCAAAATAACTTAAAAATATGTTTTTTGGGAAGGAAAAAAATATATCCCGACCTACCGACCCTATTTTGTTTGCCTATGTTACCGTAAACAGCCTTTTTTTTTTTTGCCTTATTGAAAAATTCAATTTTTTTATAAAACAAAACATCCACAAGTACATTGACCCAAGAGACCTTTTCGGTATCTGAGCAGCTCTCGCGAGACACGCTCTTTGTTATGCTTTGAACATCGCGAGAACTTCGAACCTTGGCTTGTGCAGCTCGCACGAGATCGCTGTACCGCATGCTTAATGCTATTGCTCTGATTAGTTTGCGAGAGATTACGAGAGCTTGGAATACCGATAGAGTCTAGGGTCTTTATAACCGGCCAATCTTGGCACTTGATTGTGAAATGTGGAATGTTTGCAGTTTGATTTTGGATTCTTGCTCTTGAAGCCATTGTATGCGAGGGCTGGCTATTGCAGTACGTTTGTTGCTCACAAAAGTGTCTGATGGTGATAAGAGTGTAGTTGGATTACGATTTATGATTAACTGCCGCCAGTTTTGTTTGTTCGTTCATGGGCTGAAACTCCCACGGCTTTTACGTGTATGACCGTTTTTACCCCGCCATTTAGGCAGCCATACGCCGCTTTCGGAGGAAGCATGCTGGGTATTTTCGTGTTGCTATAACCCACCGAACTCTGACATGGATTACAGGATCTTTTTCGTTGCGCACTTGGTCTTGTGCTTGCGTGTACACACGGGGGGTGTTCGGACACCGAGGAGAAGTCTGCACACAAAGTTGACTCTGAGAAATAAATCTCTCGCCGAACGTGGGGACGAACTCACGCTGACAGCGGCCAACTGGATACAAATCCAGCGCGCTACCGACTGAGCTACATCCCCTGCCGCCAGTAAAATGTATGAATGTATGGAATAAAGATATCAACAAGAATTGTGTGTTTTTGAGTGTGTATTATTTTACTTAGACAGGTGTTTGAGTGTGTATTGTTTTTGGCTCACGTAAGTGTAGCCTATGCGATGCTAACTTTTGTCTGTCTGTGCGTGTGTATGTGTGTGATAGAAACTTTAACAATTTTGACTGAACACCGAAAAATACTAATTTTACCTGGTTATTATCCAAGCAACAGCTTCAAAGTATTGAAGCAATGATCAACATTTCGTCGGCACATATGTATAGTGTGTATCCAAAGATGTAGACCAGGTCAGGGGTCAAGGTTAAGTCAGATCGCGTGAAGGATTGTGGTATAGATACAGTTCTCACCCAGCTGCAGTTCGCCGATTCGGGGAAGAAGATTTCACATTGTTCGGTTTCGTAGCCCCAGAAAAATAGATAAAGAAGATACCAAAGGAGATTTCCTACAGGTTGATCTGCAGAGCGTGTTTCCAGTGTGTGCGCGAGAAAGCGCTGTCGAAAGCGCAGTGTCGATCTGGCAGTCGTGTCCCTGTAAGTAGGCTACAGACAGACAGATCTAGATCTAGTGTCTCCCACTCTTGCACCGTGTCACCTATGCTTACTGTGTGTGTGTATGTGTGACGGAGTGAATGAGTTTGTGTTACTGTTTGTCGATTTCTTACGGGAGCCTCTTGTTTCTCTAGATTTTGTGTTTGAGCATGTAATCTTTTTCTAGATTGTGACACTTCATCCTAGTTCACATGTATCCATATCCCAAAGAGTTAGTACAGCTTTTAAACAAATAACATATTAATTAGAAGTGCATGCAATGCTTTTGGCACAGTCGTCCACCAACCAAGGCACTGAATACCCCCAGCGAAGACCAAATCAGCAATCTCCCTCACACACACACACACACACATTGCGTTGGCCCTCTCGACTCTGAGCTCAAAAGCTGACATCACGCTACAATGGGTCCCTGCCCACTGTTGAGTCCGTGGAAACGAAACGGCGGACAGACTTGCAAAGGTAAGGAGGTCTCTTAGAACAGCCAAACGAATTGGTCTCCTACCAAGAAGAAAAGACCATCAAGACCATCTCACGAAAAAAAATGGCAGAAAGAGCACCCCAGACACAAGAAGACGGACAGATACTAATGCCAGAACAGTGAGGAGCAGGTCATCCTCTTCAGATTATGAATGGGACACAACAGAATGCATGGCGACCTGGCGGCCCTAAAGAAGACGGGGCGCGCGCGGCATTCGTGCGTGCCACAGGAGTGGTTGTCTAGAAGGAGTGAACGAGAAGAAGACACACACTCATACACTCTTTTACCTCACCCCCCTCTCTCTCCCTCCCACATCCCTTCACCTCTACCATCTGGAGAGGTAGGGGAGAGAGGGAGAAGAAAGAGATCGAGAGAGAGAGGGAATGATAGACACAGAAGGACAGATCAAGAAAGACAGAGAGTCGAGCCCCAAGAGAAACTGATTCAATGATATGAAGTGTCATTGACATCAAAATATTTCACAGAATGTTTTTTCTTGATAAGTCAATTCTGTGTGCAAATGCAGTACGTTACACCCGCCATGTTCAAGTTATTATGTTCCAATTTTGTGTGTAAACTTTCATCCCCAACTGTAGCCATAGGTTGGGAAATAAAAATCTTCCTTATTATTTACATGTATCTTGACAAGACCATGCCTTCAGGCAAAGCGAGTATAGTGTGTGTGGGATTACCTTCTTCTTCTGCGTTCATGGGCTGAAACTCCCACGTACACTCGTGTTTTTTTTTTTTTTTTTCAGACGGGCGCAGTGGCGTGGTGGTAAGACGTCGGCCTCCTAATCGGGAGGTCGTGAGTTCGAATCCCGGTCGCTGCCGCCTGGTGGGTTAAGAGTGGAGATTTTTCCGATCTCCCAGGTCAACTTATGTACAGACCTGCTAGTGTCTTAACCCCCTTCGTGTGTACACGCAAGCACAAGACCAAGTGCGCACGGAAAAGATCCTGTAATCCATGTCAGAGTTCGGTGGGTTATAGAAACACGAAAATACCCAGCATGCCTCCCCCGAAATCGGCGTATGGCTGCCTGAATGGCGGGGTAAAAACGGTCATACACGTAAAAATCCACTCGTGCTGAAAACATGAGTGAACGTGGGAGTCTAAGCCCATGAACGAAGAAGAAGAAGACTCGTGTTTTTTTGCACGAGTGGGGGTTTACGTGTATGACCGTTTTTACCCCACCATTTAGGCAGCCATACGCCGCTTTCGGAGGATGCATGCTTGGTATTTTCGTGTTTCAATAACCCACCGAATTCTGACATGGATTACAGGATCTTTTCCGTGCGCACTTGGTCTTGTGCTTGCGTGTACACACAAAGGGGGATAAGGCACTAGCAGGTCTGCACATAAGTCATGACCTGGGAGATCGAAAAAATCTCCACCCTTAACCCACCAGGCAGCCGCGTCCGGGATTCGAAGTCATGACCTTCTGATTAGGAGGCCGACGTCTTACCAATGCGCCCGTCTTGTGGGATACCTTCCAGGATAAAAAGTAGACAACTGACAAAAAGTTCTTTTGAGATATGTTTATTAAGTATAAATGCATCTCTTATCACAAATATCATCACCAAATAGGCATTCTGCGATCAAAAGATTACTGTACAATCGTTCTTCCATTCAATTCTCTCTAGATAAGATAGTTTTTTCACTTCAAATTATTTCTATTTACATAAGTGCATCAGACGCCTAGAGACAACACAGTCATCTTTCTTTCTGTCTTTATTTGGTGTTTAACGTCGTTTTCAACCGTTCAAGGTTATATCGCGACGGAGGGAAGGGGGGAGATGGGATAGAGCCACTTGTCAATTGTTTCTTGTTCACAAAAGCACTAATCAAAAATTTGCTCCAGGGGCTTGCAACGTAGTACAATATATTACCTTACTGGGAGAATGCAAGTTTCCAGTACAAAGGACTTAACATTTCTTACATACTGCTTGACTAAAATCTTTACAAACATTAACTATATTCTATACAAGAAACACTTAACAAGGGTAAAAGGAGAAACAAAATCCGTTAGTCGCCTCTTACAACATGCTGGGGAGCATCGGGTAAATTCTTTCTCGTCCCAACCAATATGGGACTCCCCCTAACCCGCGGGGGGCAACACAGTCATCTTTCCCAGGCAATACAAGTGTACCATACCATTTGTAATCATAGTTTAAATGTTCCATACATTAATCAATTTCACTTTCAGGCTCAATAAAAACAAAACTATGAGTCTTCTGAACAAAAAGGTTAAAGGTATACATTCTTTCTTCAGCAGAGCTTCTCAAAGACTATCTACCTCAGCAGGCATGGGAATTCCAAAATAGAAAAAAACTCTGAAAATAGGACAAGGTCCAGGGGCCGCCTGGGCCCCGGCGGGGTACAGGGGCAGAGTCCCGTTGGGGGGACCAGGGGGGCAAACCCACCTGGAAGGAAATAGAATTTTAGCATTTTAGACCAATATTTTGATAGTTCTTGTGCAAGCAAATAATGGATCGAGAGAATAGTATACATATAATTTGATTTACCTTTTTTTTTCCGCGGACATTTTTTTATTTTCGCTGAAACGTAATTTTCTTTTCGCGGAAATCCGCGATTTTGTGGCAATTCCCATGCCTGACCTGGTGGGTCTGGGACCCCAAATTAAATTTTTGGGGGGGGTCCTTCGGTTGAGGTGCACAATTACAAAGCAAAACGGTGAACAATCGGTGGTACGCAGCAGCAGGGTCATATTGGTTGAAATTGAGATGTTGTGATTTCCTCCAATCAGACCCTGTGGCTATTATGTTCCCACCCAGTTGAATGGCACCCAGTTGAATGCACCCAGTTTCGCTTGAAGCACTTCAGCCTAGAACTCTAGACGGCCCCAAGACCAGAAGGACTTTTTGAAGTTCCTTCAGACCTCCACAAATGCGATTTGTTATATCCGTAAGCTTTACTCCATAATTACACATCGGTAGAGATCCAGCAGAAATGTTCTCATCTTCGAAAGTCCAGCCAAGTGTACATTCTTGTTGATTCTGTATGGAAACCAGCTGACGATTACATTCTGAAGATCAGTACCGATAGTAAGCATAACACAAATTCAGGACCTCCTGGTTTCATGTTAACACTTTCTACCCCACCTAAGCAGTGACCAGCTGTGCTGCAGCAGGTCACTCAGAATTGTAGTAACTGTGTAGCAACTGTATTAACACACTGGAATGCAGGCGTTAGATGGACCTTACAGGAAGCGTCTAAAGCTAACAGTCTGAGCGGATATATCTGTACCTGGTCAGATAAAGCCATACTGGGGGCCCGGTAGCTCAGTTGGTAGAGCACTGGACTTGTGATCGAGAGGTCGCAGGTTCGAATTCGGGCCGGGACGGACACGGGTCAACTTTATGTGCAGACCCAGAGACGGAAGCCATGTCCCACCCCCGTGTCATCACAATGGCACGTAAAAGACCTTGGTCATTCTGCCATAAGTGCAGGTGGCTGAATACACCTAAACACGCAGACACCTGGGTAGCGCGACTCCGTTGCTGCTAGCTTTCCACTGGGAGGAAGCGACCCGAATTTCCCAGCGATGGGACAATAAAGTAATGAAAATGAAAAAAAAATAAAAAAAAAAAATGACAATGAGTTAAGTGCACTGTGGGACCCCCTCTAAGGATTTCTGGTACGTGTTTTGGGCTTCCAGTGTGTACAGTAAGCAGCATGGGGAGTCTTGCTGTGTGAGCAATCGTGTGCGCCGCCACCAACCTGCCCCTGTTTTTGCATGCCATGAGAGCATCTTTCCAATAGGACACATACCAGCAATGAACAACCTGGCCGCTCTCTGTGTAGAGTGGCAGATTATTGCTGAATTAACTTCGTTAGTGACACCTGTGTCAATCTGCAAAAATAATCGGCAAAAAATGTCCCACTTTGCACAAAAAGCCGTCAAGGTGTTGATTTTTGGTATTAGTCCAAGTGGAAGGATGATAATTGTTCCCATGTAAATCCTGGGCAGATCTGCGATGGTGAACATGATCGTTTAGAGGAGAAGGAATAAGTCTTGAACGCAATACCAGTACCATCATAGACACAGCTTTGTATACATTTGAAACTTTCAGTTTAAAAACATCAACAGTTTTACAATTTAAACTACAGTGCGAACCATTAGAAATAAATACAATGTAAGTTTTGCTTTTCTTGTTAGCACAGCTTGAAGTCAAAATATGTATCACAACTTCCATTCATGTAATGAGGCCAAGCACTAAACACAACCCTCCCCCTAATAAATTATCTGAAAAAATTAAACCATTTATATGCATTTAATTATGATTTAATGGACATTTATATGCATTTAATAACGATTTAATGGACAGAACTTAGGTGAACAACCCACACACAATAATGGAATGTGAAACTACGCAGTCATGCACGTGGACAATGGTTTTTGCATAAATTGATCAAACATGTACACCTCCACAGTATAGCGGCACCTTTTACAATCCATTCTTCTAGTCAGCTGCAGTCTGCACATATACAGTGGAATCCCCATTATAACAAGAAAAGCAAATGCTTTATACGACTCTCCTTCGTCATATCTATTAGGGTTTTGTAGGTCTTAAAAAGATTTCACTCCCTTCGTGAGATCATCACACTCTAAGAGTGTGCAAAGTTTCAGAGGTCTAGCTTGAAAAGCTTCCGAGATAACCTCAACGTTAAGTTTTTTGTCCACGGTCGGCCAGCCATACAACCGGACACATGAATCCAAATACTCACCAATTAATCAGGTGAGTCAAAACAAAAACAATTTAAGACCTCAGTTTTTCAGATTCTCTGTTCACATCCTCTGAAAATGTACCTCCATTTTAAGACTCCCTCCATTTAAAGACTCCCTCCATTTAAAGACCTTTGTTTGTTTGTTTGCTTAACGCCCAGCCGACCACGAAGGGCCATATCAGGGCGGTGCTGCTTTTGACATAAAAGGTGCGCCACACACAAGACAGAAGTCGCAGCACAGGCTTCAAGTCTCACCCAGTCACATTATTCTGACACCGGACCAACCAGTCCTAGCACTAACCCCATAATGCCAGACGCCAGGCGGAGCAGCCACTGGATTGCCAATTTTAAAGTCTTAGGTATGACCCGGCCGGGGTTCGAACCCACGACCTCCCGATCACGAGGCGGACGCCTTACAACTAGGCCAACCGTGCCGGTATTTATTTAAAGACCTGATTTTCTCAGATTTGTGGAGGTCTTAAAAGGGGGGGTTCCACCGTACACTTGACACGATGCTGAAAGCAGTGACTTCACGTCAAACACAGATGAGAACTAAAGCAAAGCGGAAGCAGCAATCATGAGAAGAAAGGAATAAAGTCTTGACCATCAACCTAGCTATACAACATTAACACAAGCTACACAGTGCTTTCCCCCAGTTCAAGCCCTTAAAATCCAGACATGAACGCCTCCTTAAAAACAAACTTTGCTCCATTAGAGGACGAGTCATTTCAGATTTTGATACATCAGTAACTGACGCCCTGGACTCAACACTGACCATAATACAGAAAAGGCATTGTTATGATTGTAAGAATATCCCTACGCTGCAGGTAAAATCATCGTAAAAGCATCTTCAGACCACATAAATCGAAAATTTTTAATTAAATTTTGATTTAATATAATATACTTACCCAATTCTTATGAATGCATTGACTTTAGTCCCACATGCTAGATGTCGAAAAACCTCTCAAATTACCTGCCCTTAGTAGGGTGGTAACCAAGCTAAAAGCGACGCCATAGCCGTTGCTATGGCCTGACCTTGCTCGGTTACCCATAACACCCTGCGCACCACGTGAGCGCCAGCATCCGTAATAATCATTCGAGACTATTAGTCAAACAAACCCCCAAGGACATAATCCAGCGGGGACGGATGGGAGGGTATTAACTATAAGAATTGGGTAAGTATATTATATTAAATCAAAATTTAATTAAAAATTTTCGATTTAATCACATATTCTTACTCCAATTCTTATGAATGCAGATTCCTCCTAAAGGTGGAGGGAACCTACTTATGTCCTTGTAAGAACCTGCCCTGCAGCCACTAAAACCAGCAATGAACTGGAGCCGTCTAGCCGCGTGCAGGAGAAATCCCAAAGATAGAAACCGATGAACACATCATCTGACCTCCAGTAAGCCATTTGCAAAGCTTCGCCTAGGCGACCAGAACGCAACACGGCAATAAATGTAGCAGAGCCCCTAGAGAGAGACAAATAAAAGATGTCTCTTTCGCTCCATTGTAAAGACATAAGAACCTGAGCTAAAGCTCGTGGTTCCCAAAAGACAGTAACGTCAAAAAAGGGATTAAAAAAGTCTAACCAGACAGTTAGAAAATCCGAATCTCCCGGAGCGAAAATCCTCCCAAGAGGAGGGAATCAAACACCAGAGGATATTGACCAGGTTTCTGAAACCCCAAAACCTGGCCAAAAACCATGAACAAACGGCACCAAAAGCCCTAAGGCTACATCCTCTGGCAAACCCCAAAAACGCATGCGCCTCACTGCCCTATAGGGCTGAGGCCCAGAGTAAGTAGAACAAAGTCCCACGCGCTAACCAAGGGGGAGCCTCTAAACCTCATAAAACAAGGTCCTTGATCATGCCCACAAGAGGGCCATGAGCCACAGAAGAGAGGCCTATTTGTTTCAAAACAGCTGAGATAGCCGAGACGCCGGAACCTCAAAGAAGAGGCCCAGCTGCCCAAAGCCAAAACTGAAACAGAGGTGAAAAACCACCTGGCTTGAGAGAGGGGCGCTAAGGAGTTGCACCCCCGCTCTAAATCCCCAATTGGCCAAAGAGGCCAAACAAGGAGCATACACAGATAAAGTGGAGGAAATATATGCTTCGTGCCCAAAGAACAGAGTAAGAACCCATGATCTAAAACACAAACAGCACGCCTCCAGACCCGTAATCAGATGGGCCAACCCCTGAGCAAGCCCTGAGAGGACCTGCTGAGCGAGTCGGCCCGATCGCAGAGCTGGCCGGGGAGAAATTCCCCTGAGAAAATGATTTAGTGTGAAAACCCAATCAGAATCCCTTATACTCTGTCTGACAGGGAGTGAGAACTTGCTCACCCCAGCTAGTTCACATAAGAAGCAACAGACGAATTGCCCGAATGCAACAGGACATGCCTGTAAATAGCCAAAAAGGAAAGGCTAGCAGACTAAGAGCTACTGCTCCTAACCTCAGGCAAAAGAGAAGCCCAAGGATTCACGTCTACATCACAGCCTCAAGACTGCAATCACCATTGCAGACCCCATCTAGACGAAAACGCATCCAAAAAGCGGTCTAAGTCCAGGGGGAAACAAAGCTAGGGAAAAAAGTCCCCTGAGCGATCCAAAAGGATTCCAGCCACCTTCCCGCGTGGAGGAACCCACTCTGGAGGCGGACCCTCATGTCCCAGACCTGTGAGGCCGAACCCCCCAAAAAACTTGAGGAAAGACTAGAGGGCCAGCAAAGCTATCGATACCGTCCGACCAAAGATCGGGTCTAAAGACCCCGCAGAGGCCTGCTCTCGTGCCAGTCTGGCAGTGAAAAGCGCTAAAAGCCTCCCTATTCTCTCTTGTGTGAAGAATAAACCTTCCAAGAGACAAAGTCGAACAGCATGCCCAGGTAAAAAACCTGGGATAAGGACAGCTCGGAATTTTGCCTGGTTACTGAGAGCACCAGGCAAAAAGCCTGGTTCAACACCAAAAGGAAGTGCAGCTGACAAGCTGATTGACCTTGAAAAAGCTCAACCAGCCCCCGAGATAGTCCAGAGACCAACACCCCCAGAAACCGAGCCCTTTCCTGTGTGCAGAAACGCAGAAGGAAAGCTCATGTGAGAGCACCGAGGAAAATCTCAGCCAAAGCTGAAAGCTCTAGCCCATGCCGACCCACCTCCCGCAGAGAGGGAGGCGACACTGAACCAAAACACCCCTTTGCAACCGGGAGCGCATAAATGCGCTGCCAGAGGTCCACGAAGGAAGGGAAAGATCCCAGCTATTGAGTAGGTCTTAACAACCCCCGAAAAAGCCTGACCCTTGCTTCCTCCAACCAGCATGAAATCAAACCCCTTGTAGAGGAAGGAGATCACACCAAGCAAAAACAGTGTGGGCCTAAAACGTCACCGAGAAACTTCTCCGCTCAGTGACTACCCTAGACCAAGCTGCCAGCAGCCTGGCTAAAGCCTTAACCAAGGCATCCTCCCTAACCCAAAAGAGCGTTCAGGGAGGAAAAGATTGCCTATAAGAAAGCACAGAAGAGAGTCTCAGCCAAAGCAGAAAACTCCAAACCATGCCATCCTAGCTCCTCCAGAGAGGAGAGGGAGGAGTAACATCATGAAAACTCCATGTTCCCTGTGGTCTGTAAACGAAGCCAGAAACTAGCCCCTGGCAATAAAAAGTGCAGATCAGACCCTGAGCCTGAAAATTCCCTGCTATCTTCTTCCGCACTAAAAGTGAGGACGAAGCAGCCTGAAACCCCGAAGCCAGCAGTCCCCTGCGTATAAAGCAGCGGGAAAGGTGTAGGCTGAAGACCACTATCCTAAGGTGCGGAACAAGCCAAAAGTGTGGCATGAGGTAGGCAATCACCGGAGACTCAGCAAATGAAACAAATTGCGAGAAAGCCTGTGAAAACCCAAAGCCATCCCGGAAGAGGAAGGAAGAGAGACACCCCCAACCTATCCGGGACAAAGTAAACTGCAAAGGCAGCCGCTCTATGTATGGGAAGCCTACAACCAGTAGGCAACCCTATACACTACCCCTCCTCCAACAAGGAGTCGGAACCTAACCACCAGTTGTGTAAAACACAAAAGGAGGGGAGACCGGGGAAGTCGCGCACTAAATACTCCTGCCGATAACACCGCCAAGAGTGTGGATGAAAAGCGTGATCAGTCTCTGACTGCCAACCCAACACCGCCCACCTGAACAAGAGGTGGGGGGAAGAGGGGTTGGTAACTGGCACAGATCTCTGCCGAGAAGGAGATAGAGTGGAGAAACAAGACAAAGCCGGGCCCGGCGCATCTTACCCCACCCGCTGTGCGAGAGAAGCAACCCAGTGCTAAGAACCAGACTACCTGGTTTGAACCACAACTCACCCCAAGTGGGGAGGGGGGTGGTCCAGCACAGCCGCAACCCCTAGAGGGGGTAAGGACTGAAACAGAGAAACGGCCGTAAACGGCCGATCCTCGCTCGTCCACCTGCCAAAGTCAAGTAGCCCTATCACTCACCCACCCCTAGGAGGGGGGGGGGGGGGGTGACCTATGCTGGCTAAGGACAATGACCACTGGCCAGGTGATACTATAGCCGAGTCCCCGCAGACCATTGTGAATACAAAGAATGGGAGACTGGAGAGAAAGAGTATATTCTGTCTCCGCCTGTCCCAGGTAGACAGCCGGCACAGCCCGTGCAGAGAACAAAACGGAGCAAAGCTCATTGTTCCCTGACCACTGTGCGAGACACCCTGCCGAGAACAAAAGAGAGTCAAGCTCATTGTTCCGCGACCGCTACCCGCGACGAGCGCGGGCAGCTAACACAGCCACCTGTCCCAAATGGAGCAGAGAAGGAGTATGTAACGTAGCCTGGAAAGCCGTACATAGCACCCCCGCTGTGTAGAAAGGCCTCGATAGATGAGGAGAACGATTGTCAGGCCAGGCCATAGAGGCACAGACTGTGAAGACAGTCTAACAGCGCCCACCCCGTCCAACCCAGAGGGAGGGAAAGGGTGGACCCGCGACAAACGCGGGCAGCTAACACAGCCACCTGTCCCAAAAGGAGCAGAGAAGGAGTATGTAACGTAGCCTGGAAAGCCGTACATAGCACCCCCGCTGTGTAGAAAGGCCTGAGCCACCCCATGCCCCAGATGGGGAGGGGGGTGGCTCGTCACAGCAGTAAGAGCGACGGAGAGAGACGAACCGAGCAACGGCCGACCCCCCTCCGT
The DNA here is from genome assembly GCF_037325665.1 of Littorina saxatilis. NCBI lineage: Eukaryota > Metazoa > Mollusca > Gastropoda > Littorinimorpha > Littorinidae > Littorina > Littorina saxatilis. Next base: position 20,030,086 of record NC_090257.1, read on the forward strand.
CCACCTGCTGTAGTCCTATAGCCCACCGCCCGCCCACCCCGATAGGGGAGGCGAACGATTGTCGGGCCAGGACAATAGAGGTACAGACTGTGAAGACAGTCCAACAGCGCCCACCCCGTCCAACCCAGAGGGAGGGAAAGGGTGGAACGCTACTCCAGCCCCCACCCGATCCTGCCCGGTGGGCGGGAAAGAGTGAGCCACTGATACCCCCCCCCCCCCCCCCCCACCCTGCCCCAAACGGAGCAGAGAAGGGGTATGTAACGTCGCCTGGAAAGCCGCCACCCGAACGCGCCCGGGGGGCGGGAAAGAGTGGGAAGCTAACACGGCCCCCTGCCCGCAAAGGGCAGAGTGGGACAAGCCCTGGCCGTGACTTACCGTGCCCCCCCACTCCCCCTTCCTCACGGTAAGGGGGCTGCATGACCGACCCAGCAGTGCTGTTTTAAAGCAAGCCGAGCGGCCAAGGCAGGCGGGGAGCTGGCCCCCTCTCCTAAAGGAGAGAGTGCTCGCGAACAACCCAGTCTACCAGTGGCAGAAAGGACTGAACCGAACTGGCCGTTTGCACCAGGCGACGGTGCGACGCAGGAGCGCCCCCCCTATCCCACCCCATTGGCGGGGGGCTGCGTAACACACTGTGAAGTACCGGCGGTAATCAGAGTGGTTAAACGCAGGCAGGGAGCAGGCCCCCCCTCCGAAAGGAAGGGGTGCTCGAGAACAGCCCAGAGCCACCAGAGGCAAAAAACGGGCTGAACCGAACAGGCCATTTGCACTTGACCACAGTGCGAAGCTGACGAACGGGAGGGCGGGAACCGCCGATCGCGCCTGAAACAGCTGAAAACACAGACCAAAACATCGTTAAGTCCCCCCAAAAGGAGGACATTGACTGATTCCTCTTACTCAGAGAAAGGGGAAAGAATAGCCACACGGCCACCCCCCCCCCCATCAGTCGCACCGACGACGATCCAACAAAAAGTCTATAAGGAGCCTAAAGGCTGATTAACCCCAACAGGGGAAGCGAGCTGTGAAAGAACTGAACCCACCCTCGGAGGGATAGGAACATAAAAAGAAGTGCTGTTTGACGGATCTACGACCCGCATAATAGGCAAATCAAAGTTCTTAGGCTACTCTTAGGTATAGTTTTCTAAACCAGGCTAAGAGCCTTGTCACCTTCCAGTCTCGCGCCAAGTTTAGCTTTGTTGTCGGCCATTTTAAGACCGGCGAAAAACAGTCACCCAGAACAAAAAACTTCTGCGTGCGTGTTCAACACAAAGCTATCAACATTTATACCAAACATACACAGGAAAGATCTCACCAAAAGGTAGACGGACAGGTAGACCCCCAAGAACCGGCTAGTCTCAAGGACGAGCAGGCATGTGAAGGCCAAAAGTGAGAGCGAAATTCGGACACGTCCACCGTGTGTTGTCGAAAGTCGAGAATGATTATTACGGATGCTGGCGCTCACGTGGTGCGCAGGGTGTTATGGGTAACCGAGCAAGGTCAGGCCATAGCAACGGCTATGGCGTCGCTTTTAGCTTGGTTACCACCCTACTAAGGGCAGGTAATTTGAGAGGTTTTTCGACATCTAGCATGTGGGACTAAAGTCAATGCATTCATAAGAATTGGAGTAAGAATATGTGATTAAATAAAGATTATGTGTGTGCGCATGTGTGTGCATAGGCAGCAGGGTAACCAGGGATGCGCTGATTTCAAGACCTTAGCTTTGTAACAATTGAAAGAGAATTAAAAAAATCTTGCCTTACCGCCTTTCGTTCCAAAATAAATCAAAACCAGGGATGGGAGATGGAAAATAAAACAGAGAAGCTTGACTTACTGGGAAGAGGAGAGGGAGGGGGGACACACTTATAGATGAAAAGAGAGAGAGAGAGAGAGAGAGAGAGAGAGAGAGAGAGAGAGAGAGAGAGAGAGAGAGAGAGAGAGAGAGAGAGGGGAGGAAAGAAAAGATTCATCGCAACTGGCTCAAGGCAGGTTTCACAATCTTCAATCACAGACTTCCTTTTTTTTCAACAAAATCAATCTTGACAGAGATCTTTGAAATAGTGTTTTTATTAAAGCCTTACATCCTCCTGGATGGAATCAAGACAAAAACTTGTATGGAGACGCATTCTTGTCGACATAATGTGATAGCTTGTTACAGTACTCTATCAAACAAAGGGATAGACGTAAACAGAATTGGGTAACGATTTATTCAAAGAATATTGTCCAGAGGCTTTAATAAATTAAGCAATAACAATGCAAGCAAAATATCATTTCCGAGCTCAGTGAAAAAAGCAGTAAATAAGGACTAATTATGGGAATTCCGTTCTTCTGAACTGCTATTTCGCTGTGATGCACGTCATGAGCATACCTTCAAAAGTAACAATGTTAATTGCACTCCATTTCTCACTTTAAAAAAAAAGTAGAATCATTGACCAATAAAAAAAAACGAGTTTGGAATTTTTTTTGCATATTCTTGGGGAATAAATACCTGAAAACGTAACCCTACCCTCTAAATGGTGACATCATGACAGCGAAAAAAAATATACAGAACAAGTCATGTGAAGCGATAATAAAACATTAAGTTGGTTTGAAACTAAAAGATCAACATTGGAATCAGGGACGAGTCATTAACAATGCTAGTGAGATTTGGCTAGCCAAAACCAGAAGACCGAGACGGGTTGCCTCCGCGAAGCATATGAACAAAACGGGCGATTTTTCTCATTTGAGCAGATTTTCACACTAAGCATGACATATCTGTTTATACATTGGGATCCAGGAAATCCAAAGGATACAATGCAATAACTTTTGAATCTGTAATCAAAAGTGTTATTGTTATTTGCAATTTTTAGAATGTTATGTACCAAATTTTATAATACATTTCATAACTTGACGAAATGTAAAACAAGTCGCGTAAAGCGATATAAAAACATGTAGTCAATCTATAGGCATCAAATTGAAGGATAAACTAAAAAAAAAAAACCAGTCCGATCGGAGAGACTAAATTCAGATAGTCTCGGCTAACCATACCCGAAAACCGTCACGGATCACACTCATCTCCGCGAAGCATACTCAACCTGTTTTCTTTAATTCTGAACGCGTTTTTAAAGTAAACATAAGATATGTATATATATATTTTAAATCAGGAGAAGATAAGAAGTACAATGCAGTAGTGTTTGAATCTGTAATGAAATATTCGTTTTTGATGACAATTTTAATGAGCGAACTAATTCACTTATTTTCAAGCTACCTGGCTCAAATGCAATATCAAAGTCCCGACTTAATCAAAGATTACTTAACAGGTCCGCCTCAACTATCACAAAAACGGAAATGACGTCATCAAAGACTGTGGCAGAGTACCTTAACGCAGTCCTAGTATATCCACTACTGACTGAACTGTGGCATAGTACCTGGACGCAGTCCCAGTATATCCACTACAGACTGAACTGTGGCATAGTACCTGGACGCAGTCCCAGTATATCCACTACAGACTGAACTGTGGCATAGTACATGGACGCTGTCCCAGTATATCCACTACAGACTGAACCTTAATGTCTTGCATTTTCTACAACTACTCTGCACACATAAAAAAACAACCCCTCTCGCACGCACACATGCAAGTACGCACGCATCAACACTCACGCATCAACACTCACACACACACACACACACACACACACACACACACACACACACACACACACACACACATAAGCTAACACAAACGAACACGTGCGCACAACGCTCGCGCGCACGCTTACACACACTCACACACACACACACACACACACACACACACACACGCACGCACGCACCCACGCACGCACGCACGCACACACACACACACACACACAAACGAACACGTGCGCGCAACGCTCAGCCGCACGCACGCACACACACACAGCTAGATAATACATCATCTGATATGTTTCCTTGTTCATATGCTTTTTTCAAGTCATAAACGTAAACAATGAATGGTTTTACTGGGATTTTGTGCAGCGTTTTGTATTATCTGCGTTGTTGTCGGATTTAAATACTCTCTCAAAAACTGGGTATCTAATCACGACCGATAAGATTTTCCCCTTTTCGATTAAAAAGTACAATGAAATTTAGTCAGAACCATAACATTATTCTTCCAAAAACACTTATTAACATCCATGTAAAAGAAACACAACTCTGTTCATCAAATTATCTCACCCTTTGCAAGAAACGTATGGCGAAGGCACATTTCGCGCCGCGGTGCAGATGACGCAATTAACTCTCGTGACGAAACGATTGGTTCGTGACGTCGCGTCATCAACCGTTCATGAATGGCCCTTGTATGAATGGCATTCTTTCTGTTGGGATGACGTGTGAACCTCATCATTAGTGACTTGGAAAATCGGTCGGATTTAGGTATCCCCGAAGTCGGTCGGAATTGGATACACTTACCCTACACTCTTCCACACTGACAGGCGCGCGCGCACGTACGCACGCACATATGCAACAATAACAATGACAAAAATCAAACTTTTAAAAGCACTTGAAAGTTAATAAACAAAGCAACTATTGATTCCCTACGATTATATGATCGTGACTGGCTCTCTTTCCAAGTTGGAACGTTTTCAATCTGCTGTCTGACGTCATCAAAGTGTTGAAAAACGTACGGCGATGTCTATAAAACTCTCACTTGACCACAACATTCACAATGCAGTGCATTCAAGGATTGAAAAAAACCCACTGGCGTTGATCAGACACAGTCACTGAATGTTGTTATTTTACAAATGAATCTGCTTAACATTTGGTAAGAAATGACCGTCAATAGTGCCGGGCGGTCGTGAGAATTCAAGGTTTTCAGAGACAGACAGTAAATAACGTGCTCTGAAATAAACACATGCCGAAAAATTCTTTAGTCAGCCAGTTGATCATCTGCCTGACAACGGATAGGAAGTATAAAATTGGTCGCATCATGGCAATTTGCTGTGTATGGCGGTCATGGCAGACGATTTGTCTTCAGGACGGTCGTGAGAAAAAATGAGACAGACACCTTGCCCGAGTGACTAGACAGTAAATAACGTGCTCTGAAATAAACACATGCCGAAAAATTCTTTAGTCAGCCAGTTGATCATCTGCCTGACAACGGATAGGAAGTGTAAAATTGGTTGCATCATGACAATTTGCTGTGTATGGCGGTTATAGCAGACGATTTGTCTGCAGGGCGGTCGTGAGAAAAAATGAGACAGACACCTTGCCCGAGTTACTAGACAGTAAATAACGTGCTCTGAAATAAACACATGCCGAAAAATTCTTTAGTCAGCCAGTTGATTATCTGCCTGACAACGGATAGGAAGTGTAAAATTGGTTGCATCATGACAATTTGCTGTGTATGGCGGTTATAGCAGACGATTTGTCTGCAGGGCGGTCGTGAGAAAAAATGAGACAGACACCTTGCCCGAGTGACAAAATGACCAAGCGCAAGTAGAATAAGCCGTAGTTAGCCTTTCAAAACCCTTTCATGTCGTGATTTGATGGAAATTGCTACTTATTAAAAGCATGTTACGTCCAAACCTTTTAACAGCCATTCCAACTGAACAGATTTGTAATTAACGTTTTTGAGACAGACACATTTAGAAAAAAGACCGTTTACTTCACATGCGATTGTATCGACTAAACATATTCATTGTTTTTTTTAACTAAGTGTGTTCATCTATCTCTGTTCTTTGGTTTCTAATGTACTTTTCACTGGATTTCTTTGTGGGTTTTTGTACTGGTGCCTTTGTCTATTGCAATGTGGCTAAAAAGGGAAATCGTGTCTGTCTCATTTCTCACGACCGACCTACCTTTTTCGCTGGTGGGGAATACAAACTTGACTTAAATTCGATCAAAGTATATTTTTCATATGTAAATTCCGAAGACATTCGACACAGACCAGTGAAATTTCACGACAAAACAAAACGAAACATTTTATTTAATATCAAAGTCAGGGACATACCCGACTCTGAAGACTGTGAAACCTGTCTCAAGGGCTTCTAAATCAGGATTAAGGATGGGGAGTGAAAAGAAAGAAAGGTGCACAGGCAAAAAAACAAAACAAAAGCAGAGACAATGGAGTTAAAAAAAAAAATGTGGCATTTACACACAACAGAAAATGAATCCTCAGAATATAAGCGTCTTGACACTTGTGTGTGAAAATGGCATCCATTGCTGGTTGATGAAACGAAAGCGACGCAGGACTGTCCACGTGAACTGTTGAGTCTACTCTCAGCACACATCCTGCCGGACTGTCTTCAGAATCAAGTTGGTTTGATGCACCAGGTGATTGGCGCTTAGGAACACGCTCTGGCTTCTGTCAAAATTAAAAGACAGAAAATACCATTGGTCAAGGTGTAAAAAAAGCGTCTCCAAACCCTCCTCTCTCAAGCAAACTTGAGAAATTCACTGTAAAAGTCATCAAGCTTTAACTGTACAATGAGCGCTTCTGGGGTGATAACGCGAGACAACTCCTGTGATCTTGCCGCGAGGTTCCGCCTCTTACCATTGTCTTTTTACCGTATAAAATGCACGACTTACACACAAACTGTTACCAAAGCCAGGCGTGGGAATTGTCCGCCGAAAGGCAAATTTCCGCCATTTTTGTTTTCCCCCGCCGAAAAAGCAAAAGTGTCCGCTGAAAAAATAAATGGGGGAGGTAAAGAATTGTTCTAAAAACTGAATACTGAAATCGCCAATACTGCTCAACAACAAACGAACACACACGCATCATGAGTAAGACTAAGAGGCTGGCGAGTACTCACAAAGTGTTGTCTCTGAAGTACTCCTTCAGAGTGTTGCTGAACTTTTTGGAGTAGCGCACAAACTCTTTTTTTCTGTCCTCCAGTACCTGCAAGCAAAACCACACTCTCATTTTTTCTGTTCATAACCACTGGAAATGTACATCCGTTTTACGACTCATTTCTTTTTAAGACACGATTTTCTCAGATGTTTGATGTCCACGGTATTAATCTAATATTATAAAGCTCTTTTCTGTGTGATTGTGCGTGTGTGTTAGTGTGCGGGTATGATGATGAAAGGCTTCAAAACGGCTGCACCGATTTTGACGGGAATTGCGGAGTAGGTTTGTAGCCACTCATGTCATGTCATAGGTACTTTTCAAAAACAAAACCTGAAAAGAATTGTTAAAGACAGGGGGAAACAGTAGATACCCCGTGAGCTATCAAAGACCTTGCCCATCTAGGCTGGCCAATAGTTTCAGCAATGGAAAATGACTTGCAAGGCTATGTGTGTGTCGATATCTCTACAATGAAGTACATGTACAAACGGAAGCTTACCGGCACGGTTGGCCTAGTGGTAAGGCGTCCGCCCCGTGATCGGGAGGTCGTGGGTTCGAACCCCGGCCGGGTCATACCTAAGACTTTAAAATTGGCAATCTAGTGGCTGCTCCGCCTGGCGTTTGGCATTATGGGGTTAGAGCTAGGACTGGTTGGTCCGGTGTCAGAATAATGTGACTGGGTGAGACACGAAGCCTGTGCTGCGACTTCTGTCTTGTGTGTGGCGCATGTTATATGTCAAAGCAGCACCGCCCTGATATGGCCCTTCGTGGTCGGCTGGGCGTTAAGCAAACAAACAAACAAACAAACAAGCTTTGCCATACCTGTCTGGTACCATTCTCAGTCATGTGTGGAGGCATTTCCCCTATCACTTTGTTCACTGCGTCTAGAAGCGTCTTGATTGAGCTGGCTATCTCCCTGTGTGTTGGAGAAAGAAAAACAATAAGCACCACATTTAAAGTCTGCAAAAGATCAATGCAAAGAATGAACACCAGCTGCTGTCATGACCCTGCTACCCCCATTCCCACAGCCTTCTTAAAGGGAAGGTTAAGTCAACTAATACGGGGCCCGGGTAGCTCAGGTGGTAGCTTAAGGGGCCCGGGTAGCTCAGGTGGTAGCTTAGGCGGCCCGGGTAGCTCAGGTGGTGGCTTAGGGGGCCCGGGTGCGAATTTTTTTTTCACACGTCAGTTGCGGGCTTTCAATCCCAAAGGCTGGTTCCGAGTAACTACGAACGTAATCGGAAGTTCCGATGTTTACCAAGTCCAAGAGCCGAGTCGAACACTATCCTTGCGTCATCCAGAGATACTGTACAGATCTCTGCGTCATCTTTGCAAGCAGCTTCGGAGATTTCAAAATGTTTGCTGTGTGCAACACATGTTCAACGACAACATCTAATACGGATATTTTGGATGTTTTGAAGGAAAGAACTTCTTTTTCTTGTCGTAATACTAAAATACACCCTCTAATTAAAAAGCATGCACGCGTATGGGAGCCACAAACCGCATGCATACTGGCACACGCTGATGCTGGTGATTCTGACTGTACACTGTTACAACTTAGATCTAACTGAACTTGATCACGTTACTCGTTAGATCATCAGTGCTATTACTTTGTAGAAACTAAAAAGGCACTCGGAGTCCAGTAACAACATATTGAAGTATCTGTGAATGTGTTTCTGGTAATTAAATGGGAACTCTGGTGTACAAGAGGTCTTCTGCTGCAGTGCATGGTGTCTAGATCTGGGTTTTGAAGGCTTCCACCGAGGCTGATGATACTGCCTGTGGTGGGAGGGCGTTCCATTCGCCAATGGTGCGAGGAAAGAAAGACTGCTGTCTGTATGATGTTCTGCAGGCTGGGAGTTTATGAGCCTCAGCATGGATTGAGCGAGTGCTGAGTGCAATTCTTTTCGCTCTATCCTACTAATTCACACATTGACCCTGCAGCAGTGACGATCATTTCTAGATTGCAATCGGCAAAGTTCGTAGCTCGGATTGCACTCATTCCAGCGCTACCGTGTACTGGGTCAGCGAAACACGAACGACAACTCAAATCGATAAGCATCCGAACACATCGGAACTTCCGTTTACGTTCGTAGCTACTCGGAAATAGCCTTCGGGATTGAAAGCCCGTAACTGACGTGTGAAATTTTTTTTCGCGGCCCGGGTAGCTCAGGTGGTAGAGCACTGGACTTGTGATCGAGAGGTCGCTGGTTCGAATCCGGGCCGGGACGGACACGGGTCAACTTTATGTGCAGACCCAGAGACGGTATCCATCTCCCACCCCCGTGTCACCACAATGGCACGTTAAAGATCTTGGTCATTCTACCATAAGTGCAGATGGCTGATACCACCTAAACACGCATACATCAAAAAGCCGTGAGGGCGTAAAACTCGAATCGTATAAACCAATTCATGTCCAATATAGGCAATTAATAAGCCCTTTAAAATGTACTAACTAATACGTACGAAAGTCACAGTTGTCAATTGCTTCGTGCGTCTTTGTTTCTTGACCAATTCTCTTGATTTTGTGTTGTGTTCGTAAGACTCGTAACACTCCTTTGATATAAGGCTCACTGTGTATAACTGGATCAAACACGGTAGTCGCTAATAAATGAAGTAATTAGGTTTTTTCCGATTAAGGTACATACACTGACGAATTGGAACCTGGCAGTGAGGATGGTATCACCGCAACAGTTGGTTTACATCCCTATGTACCTGTCTACGTACGTACGGTTTTGATTATCTGCTAGAGGAAGTAGATATCAACAAAATATTTATTATGGCCACCATTTGCATTTAAATTTTTGCAAACTATCTACTTCCTCTTGCAGATAATTAAAACCAAACATACATAGACGGGAACATAAGGACGTAGTCCAACTGTTGTGGTGATATCCTCCACACTGCTAGGTTCCAATTACTTGCTGTATGTACCTTAATCGGAATTTTGTTTTACTTTATTCATTAGCGATTATCACGTATTTGATCCAGTTATACACAGTGAGCCTTAATACAAAGGAAAGTGTAGAGTCTCAGGAACACAACGGTACCAAATTCAAGAGAATTGGTCAAAGAACAAAGACGCACAAAGCAATTGAAAACTGTGACTTTCGTACGTATTAGTTGACTTAACCTCCACCTTAACAGGGCTCACATTAAAGAAAAGCATAAATCTGTAAGTCTGAGAAATTCTTCGGGGGGAGTGGAACACTTTTAAAATTTACTCTGCAATTTGACACATATCTGAGCAAATTTATGGGCTACTTATTTTTACATTTCTTGGAAAAGTGAGAGCCCTGTATGAAGTTTTCCTAGTTCCACTACTTTCTGAGTGTTTGTTCTTTGTGTGTTTATTCCATCTCTACTCTAGTCAAAACAATGCAAAGGCCATGTCTGCATTGTAACAGCAAAGCCTACACTGTACACAATCCAGTTAGCTGTACATACAAAATAATAGCTGAGTAACTAGATCACTTTAACTCTGAATAAAATGTCACTTAAAATGCTGCTAGTGCTAGACCATCAACTTGCATCAAATATTTATTACCGCTTGTTTGCATCAAATACTTTATCACTTTCTTTCTTTATTTGGTGTTCAACGTCGTTTTCAACCGTTCAAGGTTATATCGCGACGGGGAAAGGGGGGGGGGGGGGGGGGGGGGGGGGGGGGGGGGGGATAGAGCCACTTGTTAATTGTTTCTTGTTCACAAAAGCACTAATCAAAAAACTGCTCCAGGGGCTTGCAACGTAGTACAATATATGACCTTACTGGGAACTTTATCACTACAGTGCTTGCAAAACCATAAACAATGCAAGTTTGGATAAAATTTAACTCTACAAATTGGGATACTCACTTAATAGTCTCCAAAAACTGTTTGCGGTCAGAGATTTGATCAGGGATTCGACCCAAAATCCGCTTCAGGTCTACGGCACATGTGTTCAGCTCTTTGAAGGTGGGCTCCGACCGCGGTATTCGGATATCTGGAAAGCAAGAAACAGAAAATAACAGATGTATTCGGATATCTGGAAAGCAAGAAACAAAAAATAACAGATGTATTCGGATATCTGGAAAGCAAGAAACAGAGAATAACAGATATATTCGGATATCTCGAAAGCAAGAAACAAAAAATAACAGATGTATTCGGATATCTGGAAAGCAAGAAACAGAAAATAACAGATGTATCACAACAATGGCAATCTAATTTCAGAGCAAAACACTTTAACAGGCACCTTCCCAACTGCCCCTCATGGCCTGCAATTCCTTTCAAACTCAACAATACTGCTTTAGTTAGAGGTACACCTGTTTGTCTGGAAATCGCTGAGAACATTCTGAAGGTAACAGGCAACCCACGACCTCCCGTTCACGGGGCGGACGCCATACCATTAGGCCAACCGTGCCGGTATTATTCTGAAGTCGCGGTTACTTTAATGTGCTAGGACTGAAATACTTTCTAACTGAAAATGAAATACTTTCTAACTGAAATACTTTCTAAAAAAAAAGTGAAGAACAAAAAGCTGTTAAACAATTAACAGCACTAAGATTGCAAGGTGGAACTTGCCCTGGTGAACAGCTCTTGATAACCACATGCCCATTGTGACCACCGAAAGGAATCCTGGAGATTTTATTTATTATTTTAATTATTTTACTGTATTCATCTTTCCATAGTGACTACTTGTCTATGATTACAACTTCTGGTCGGTCTCTTGGATGGTTGGTATCTAGACAGGTTGGACTGAACCGTTTTGCCTCAATACCACAGTCCCAGGGGGCCGGGTAGCTCAGTTGGTAGAGCACTGGACTTGTGATCCTAAGGTCCCAGGTTCGTATCCCAGCATGGACGGACACGGGTCAACTTTATGTGCAGACTCAGAGACGGTATCCATGTCCCACCCCCATGTCACCACAGTGGCACGTAAAAGACCTCGGTCATTCTGGCGTAAGTGCAGGTGGCTGATTACACCTAAACACGCACACACCTGGGTAGCGCCACTCTTGTTGCTGCTAGCTTTCCACTGGGAGGAAGCGACCCGAATTTCCCAGCTTTGGGTTAATAGAGTGAATGAAATGAAAAAAATCACCTTCAGTTTCTGTCTGTCCCCCCAAGCGTAGCAGTGTCCGACACAGGTCTGTCTTCTCCAACAGCTCTGCTCGCATCAGCAGATGACGGACAAGGTCGTAGGACAACCCTGGCATGCGACGCTCTGCCTGTAAGACAATAACAATTAGTTACTTAGTAGCACTCTTCCAAATGAATTTCTTTTGACAGATCTTTAATAAAGTAGTATTGTGTTGTATTTTTAACATGTTATTGGATTAAGTAAGCAGTGGGATTTTAAAAGTAAAAGCACCGCTTGTTAAAATAATTCCTTTATATATATATATATATATACTGAACGGCAAAAGTTAGGGACCGCCCTTGAAAAAATCAGCTGACTTCATCTGTGCCAAACTCCTTGCTCCTAAGTTTATAAAACCTAATGGCTGTCAGGCCGTACACACCAGTGGGTGAGCAATGCTGTGTTAGCTCGGGATCCACGGAGGCCTGGCTAGGGCACGAGACAGAAACTGCCAAACTGCAAAAAGTGGACCATTTTTACGCTGGCGCGTGGGCAAGCCTGGGCAGGAAAGATGAAAAATTCGTTATGCACGTGCAGGGAGGATGTGTTGAGAGTGAACTGTCGTCACCAGTTAGGCTTTATAGCCCCGCGATTTTTCGCTAGCCACCATCTTCTCACTATGCCTCCCAGACGAAAGGTGACCCCTTTCAACAAAGCCCGGGCCATCGCATGGCTGCAAGACGGCGTAAGCAAGCGAGAAGTGGGCAGACGACTTGGAGTGTCCCATTCTGTTGTGGTCAGGCTGCATCAGAAGTTCCAGGCCACAAACAGCGTTCTGGAGAGGCCCAGGTCAGGACGGCCTAAGAAGACAACACAGCGTGAAGATCGCTTCATCAGAAGACAAGCTCTGCAGCAGCGAGGCACCACTGCAAACATCATCAGGGGCCAGCTGAGGGTGGCAACAAACACCAACGTCAGCACGAAAACCATCCGCAAACGCCTGCACGAAGTTGGCCTGCGATCACGTCGTCCAGCTGTACGGCCACGACTGACAGCAGCTCATCGCCAGGCTCGTTTGGCGTTCTGTCACAACTATGCCAGGTGGACACGCCAGCAATGGGCCGATGTGCTGTTCAGCGATGAGTCCTGCTTTAATCTGCACCATCATGACGGTTGGGCTCGTGTGTGGAGGCGACAAATTACAATAGTAAAATTTGGAATTATCTCACCCAAATAACAGCCGTAGGTAGAAAGAGTGGTCGGGAACCAAGGTGAACAGTCTCTGCTAAGCAAAACAGGAGACCGTGAGCTAAAAAGCTCGAGCGAATTCAGCACACGTCCACCGCATGTAAACCCTTGGAAAGGAATGATAACATGGCGTCGCTATATGCGCACGCACACGGGGAGTATCCCGGTCACGTGGCCCTACTAAAGGGTCAAGGCCGTTCTTTTTACATTTAGTCAAGTTTTGACTAAATGTTTTAACGTAGAGGGGGGAATCGAGATGAGGGTGTGGTGTATGTGTGTGTGTATGTGTGTGTGTGCGTGCGTGTGTGTAGAGCGATTATCCTCTATTTTATGTGTTATAAGAGTGCAATAGTTACATCATAGATGTAACAAGAGAACAATGGAAATACAAGAAATATACCTAGAGTACATTTACAGGGACAAAGAAGGGAGGTCATGGGATATATCTATCTTCTATCAGTATATATCTATATATCTATATACGGTTTGTGTGTCTTCTTCTTCTTCTTCGTCGTTCGCTCAGACAGCAAGGTTTGTGTGAGTCTGTCTGTCTGTGTGTCTGTCTGTCACTTCGCGATGCACGGCCAAAGGTCTCGATGGATCTGCTTCAAATTTGGTGGGCATATTCAAGTAGACCCCGGACACAATCTGGTCGATGAAAATGTTCAACACGTGCTCTAAACGCGGCGAACCGATTTTGGTTTTTCTGTAGATCCATTTCCAGTAACTCTTCCTTATCTTCTCCAGTGTTTTGCGCGTTTATCTCCCTTTCTTCGTGTGGCGTCAATCACGTCAACACGTGCTCTAAGCCGGCGAACCGCCACGCTGCATACTCTGTCTCGCGATCCACCCGGCAAAGCGGGTAATCATCTAGTATATATATATATATATATATATGCTGCTAGTGTTATTTTTAATGATATATCACCTTAGTTTTACTTTGTATAAATCCTTCCTTGATTGAGCCTGAAGTTGACTCCGCGAAGACTTCACACAGTGTTTTTACCAAATGTTCAATGCAAAAGCTTCGTGCAGTCACCTACGTGGACTAAACTTCGCGTAATATCAGGCTTTAGTGTAAAAAAACCAAAAAAAACCACTAGAATAACAATAACAGCAATACGTGATGTGACTATCAAAAATAACACTGAAAACAAATAACTAAACTCACTTTGCTTATTGCTGACCGCAATGTCTGAGCAGCAGAAATGTCTTTTTTCTCCAACTGAAAAAGAAAAAAGGCATAATACACATGTTGACGGATACATCTTCATACAATCAGTCCCAACACCATCTTAACTGTGAGCGTAATATTATAATTTATAAATCAAAGAAGAATTTTTTTATTTTGACATACATACATGTTCATTTTAAATTCAATAATTGTTTGTTATTCTTTTAGATGCCAGGAGATTGGTTCTCACTTTCTTTTGGATGTCCTATGCATTTAGAGCGCTAATGTCCCTTGGTTTCTCAGATTTTAAATAGCGCTCTGCTTCCATTGATTAAGAAAAACAGTACATCTCAATATTAGCAAAAGAATTCAAAACTTTCTTGGGAAAAATAAAAAGAGTTCTGTTTTAAAAATGCAAGTTTGTCTGGAGCTTCATTTTAAAGTTAAAGAGTGCACCACAGACATACAGACTTTAGGTTTTCAAACCAGACGGTATGATCAATAAAGCTTATACAGACTGATTGCTCCCTGGTATTATTTTTATCGCACTGGCTATTATACGCACTCCAAGTGTATACACGATTCTGCCCCCTGTATACACACCGATGTTAACTTCCAGTCGCAAAGCGAATTTGCCATTCAAAACCACTTTGCGATAGGACGCAGAGCAATTGATTATTATTATTAAAGTACAAAAGCCAGAAACAACCTGATGCTGCACGGCCTGTACTATAATGTTGATTACGTTTTTGAAGTGTACATAAAAGACCAGACAACCACATCAACACTCCGAGTCTCATTCGACGCCATTTTGCGAAGGGACGCAATGATTTTTTGATTCATAGAATCAAACTCAAAGTGCGCTTGGGACAAACACACACAAAAACAAACACAAAACTTATGCTGCACAGCAGTTTATTGTCGGAATATGGAACACACTTGGAGTGTGTGGCAGTGGTTGTATACTATGCCAGCCCTGTATACACTCCAAAAAAGAGATGGCGGAAGTCAATACATATGTCGGATTGATTTTCATTGCCTACTTCGTAAGGACTTATAAGGGGGAATTTCATAGGCTTACGATTTGTAAAAGAGCTTTTGATTGTCAGAGTGCATACAGACCTATCACTCCTGTATACACTCGGAGTGTATATATATATATATATATATATGTTTTATAAATATATATGGCCTTGGCTCAGAAATGGCGTCGAACTCCACTTTCCCCCCACTCGGGTTATTCATGGCCTAATTTCTGTGAACAGAGGTACAGAAGGACAACGGAAAGAGATTTCTTGGATCTAAGACATGTTTACCTTTCCGTTTTCACTTCAAGTCGATAGCCGATGTTGTTCTTTTGGTCGCTGTGACGCAATTTGTGCTAACTATCGGCCGAGTTTTCTCGATTTGTTTGTGACATTTTACAGTGGGTCTAATTGGATTAATTTATTGCGATAGTGTTCGAGGACATAACATAGAAAATGAAGTTTTCCTGTTCTGCAAAGGCTGATGAAATCATAGAGTATCTTTCGGGCAGAAACGGTCAATGCATCGCCGAGTATTTTCCGGAAACAAACGAAGTGATGTTCATCACGTATTGTCGTAAGGAAACACGCGGATGAATCGTTCACTACAATGAGTTATCAAAAAATACAATCGCCGTTGTTCACTCAAATATTTGATGAGACTAGACCCGAGTATTATTTGCTGGATCAAAATTCATGGTTTGCGTTGTAGTTTGTACAGAAAATGGCTTCATAGGTGAAATGTGTCAATTTGCTGTAAGATGCATCGTGATGAACTACATTTTTGATCGGACTAATATTTTATCGGAAAGGTGTGAGCGGTCACATTCCATTGTTTTAGGCGCGAAATCAATAAAGGGTGAAGCGTCATTGTGAATGAAGTCGTCATGGACGAAGGAAATAGAGAACGTAAAGGTAAATGTTTTGCTGTAATGTTGTTATCTAGCGTGATGAACTGCGTGGCTATGAATAAATGTTTGTAGTTTGTTAATTTGTCACAATGCAACGATGTTTGTTTTTCTGTATTGTTTAGCAAGTACTTGTGCGTAGTTTCCGATCTTGAGACAATTTTCAATTCGATTCCTACATGTGAAAAAAAACAAAAACGTGTATCGATCTTTTGTAAAGTGATGAACTTACATTTTATAGAAACAATTTAATGAAAGACTGGAGAAATAATCATAACTGGCATGATTTCACCAATAATTTGAAAAAAATAAAACCGTCAGCATGTTGTTATTTTGATAGACAAATGCAATGCCTAATGTCGACGTAGTTCATCACTTTTCAACAAATAAATTACACTGATCTAAAAGTTAGCGATTTTTGTTGTTATTTTAGAAATCAGTCATGAAAAAAATGCCTTAATCTAATTGTTTACCACGGATCTTCATATAGTTTTGATAAAATCAAAACTTATCTCCTAGAATTACTTAATTGGCGTAGTTCATAACCTTAAAGCAAGCATCTATTGCCAAATGTGTGTAAAGTGATGAACAAAGGTAACTTTTTTTTCCTTTGTCATTGATAGGAATTTTTTAAACAGTTACCTTTTATTTGTGTCAAGTTCAAAATCTGGGATGTTCAACTAATTACAAAATGTCTTCAAGTCACATGAGCATGCACAGTTCATCATCTTACATCAGATCTCTGCAATCTGATTTGTGTAAAGTTATGAACAAACACCAAAGTTTTCTCTATCTCACATTATTTTTTTGAACACATCATATTTGGAGTATTTTTAATCTTAAGTCATATATATTCTTCCATTTTCACTTATTTTGCTTATGTTCTGTCACCAAAGTGGTTTTCGGGTCTCATTATGTGTTCATCTTGTGATGTAAGGTGATGAACATTTTTCTTATTGGCGTCACTAAATCTTACTATGCTCGGTTTTTTCCTCCAATGTTCAATATTTTATGTCTGCCACCTAATGTAACTTGTTTAATGACATGTTAAATGAATTATGCAGACAGGACAGTCATTTATGTTCAATTTTTTTACAAGTTTGCTGTAATGTGATGAACATCTCCAGTTTTCATGTGATAACTTTTGAGTGCTTCAAGTTACAAGGTTTTTTTTGCCATTGATGTTACCCTCTTTTGATGTGTGTGTTCTGGATATGTGTATTGTGTTCTAGCTCTGTTCCGTTTGGATACTAATATGTGAAATGTGACTTTGTCACGCTGTAAAGTGATGAACAGAAAAGATGGATGAGTAATTTATGTAATTGTTTCTTGTTCACGAACTTGAATTTTGTCTCGTTGATGATAACATGATAATTTATGTCACTTGACATGATGTTTCAGATGACTTTCTAGATAATGTGCGACCTAAGTTTGATTTTCTAGTTTTTGTACTGAATAGAAACTTGCTGTTCATACAATTCAACATTTCATTGCTTTAAAAGTAAATATTTGCTTGCATTATCACTCTGAAATCTGCTACAGATGCTAATTGGTACATGAATGTGATTCCATGTATATTAACTGATAATTCTGTAAGTTTTTGCTATTTTTAACTGAGGCCCTCACATTGTTGTAAGGTGATGAACTGTCCTGCTGTTTATTTTTGTCGGGAACGTAATTCCAATTACTTTATTTTGAATTTTGTACATATTTATCCTTTTGGCTTCCTTTGTCAATTTACAACTGAAATTTGTAAGCTGTTTATTCAGGTTTCCTTTTAATTGGCATGTTTATCTTGTGACATGATGTAAGTGTGATGAACAGCATGTACGCACATTTTTGTCCACTGTTAACACAATAAATGTCCGATTTCTTCCAGACTTGTTGGGTTGTCTTTGTCATCTTTTTCTCTTTG
Source organism: Littorina saxatilis (assembly GCF_037325665.1). Classification (NCBI taxonomy): domain Eukaryota; kingdom Metazoa; phylum Mollusca; class Gastropoda; order Littorinimorpha; family Littorinidae; genus Littorina; species Littorina saxatilis. The sequence goes on from NC_090257.1 coordinate 20,048,210, forward strand.
TAGACTTTGAGGTGCAGTTTATAAAAACAACATTTTCTGAAAAACACTTTTTGTCACAGTTTCTAGACACCAATTCTGAGCCAAGGCCATATATATATATATGTAGCTTTTGCCTATTTTTTTTATTCACAAATACAATACACTTGATTTAGATATCTCACTGTTTCAGTGTTTTGCATATTAAAAATATGTTCAACACTATCAATACAATAAGAATATACTATAGACATACCTTCTCCAACACTGGTCCAATGACAACATCCACAATCAACTTTCCATAGAGGTTTTTGTCTCCCATTGTCATAATTGTGTTTGTGTGTGGTACTCTCAAACTTCAGGACACCTGTTATATCATGCAATGTGCATATGGCGAGGATACCTGTCACAGACAAAAAAAAACATGTTGTTATTGTTAAATAATAACTTTGGTAGATGATTTTTCCTTACAAAAAGGGCAAGCGATTCACAGAGCGCGGCGCGCTGTGCAGCACGGCGATTCACAGAGCGCGGCGTGTTGTGCAGCGCAGCGATTCCCAGAGCGCGGCTATTGCTCTCACCAGCGCAGATTGTTGACGCGCTTTATTTTTGTACATGTATGATTATCAGCAACATTTTTAACAACAATTGATTGCACCTACCTCTATTAATATTATATTATCACAAGTGAATCTATACACCAGTTAACAGTTCCAGCGCTTACATGGAACGAAGAAGGAACCCGAAAGAGGAGAAAAAACAAACACTCGAAAAAAACGATCTGCGCATGCGTTCAAATCAACCAGAAAAACAAGAAAAATCGCGTATTTGTGTGCCCGATGTAATCCTTAGAACCTTTACACTCTTTCTTTGGACACTCAAAAGCAACTTCAGGGCTGCAAGACTACAAAATAAGTTGCACTTTCTGCAGACTGAATATACGCGTTCTAATCAACCGGGGGAAAAAAACACGAAAAAAACGATCTGCGCATGCGCGAATTCCAAAATGGCTGCTGAAGTGTTAACTGGTGTTACACCGATTAACAGCGGTTCTGCGGCACTGTACTCGGATACTTGTTTAAAAACGTCATCCCAGTTTAAAAACTCAGCTGCTTTCCATATATAGTAGAAGCCATTGCAATGACATGCAGTGATATGACTGCCAAGTATTCAAGGCCGGAACTTAGGCACGTTTTATATCGGCGCAGCGATATATGGTGAACTCAGTTGAAAAAGTGAGACTCGGAGAGAGAATGGAGCTCTGTTTTTCGTTTTATTGAGTTTAATTTCTCAAATAGATCAGATATATATGTAGCTGTTGTAAACTTTGCGATTGTGAAGAAAATGTAACAGCAGAATACATCGCGCGTCGTGAATCGCAGCGCTCCTCGTAGCGCTGCGCGTTGTAAATCGCAACGCTGCACAACGCACCGCGCGCTGTGAATCCACTTCGTACAAAAAGTTACACTGCAACATCTTTTGTTTTGGAATACCCGATGATCATGTCAACAAGCTTACTTTAAAGGCACAGTAAGCCTCCCGTAAACCATCACACAGCTCCCCGAGCGTCTCCAATTCTCAATCGGACCCATCCTGAACTCAGGTCAAAAATGAGTTACTTCCCTTCAACTGGCGATAGCCGTGGAGCGATGATTATCAGAATGATTCGGACCGTGGTGCGTTTTGGCGCTAGACCTAACTTTTAAAATCTAAATAATAAATTCTCAGCTTGTTACACAAACATTCTTAAATCATAAAAGAATTCTTTTTTCATCAAGACAAGATCAGTACAATTCGAAGTTTTGAAAGTTTGAAAAGCCCGAAAGCATGGTCACGCAAGGTCGTGATTTTCGTAGCAGACGACGGTTTATAGGCAGTCAAAAGCCATCGCTAGAGTTCTTATGAATCACATTCGTTTTTTTCCTGAAAAGTCAGAGGTACATAACGTGCTATTGCAGATAAGCTCACAGCAAGCCCCATTCAAATTACAAACTGGCGACTGCATTGTGAAAAAGGGAAACTGGATCACACGGGTTCACGATGGCTCAGGGGTAAGATAAACCACGCAATAATAAATTCTTTGAAAATTGCTCGCTCTTTACGTAGGGCACTTAGGATGTTCCCGTTTGGTGAGCGTTCAAATGGAAGGGTTTACTGTGTGTAAAAGCCTGACAGTATCTGTGATGGTTTACGGGAGGCGTACTGTGCCTTTAACAAAACAAGTTATCTAATTATAACAGTATATATATATGTTATACTAGATGAATACCCGCTTCGCCGGGTACCGGCTTCGCCGGGAAGAAGTAGAGCCGAATACCAGGCTGCGCCTGGGACCCGGCAAAGTGTACGCCGGCTTTGCCGGCGCACCACACGGAGGAAGGGAGACAAACGCGGCTGAAAACACTGGAGAAGATAAGGAAGAGTTACTGGGAATGGATCGAGAGAAAAACCAAAATCGCTTCAGCGCTGCGCGCGAAAAACCAAAATCGGTTCAGCGCTGCGCGCTGAGAGCACGTGGTGAAATATCTCATCGACCAGATTTTGTGCAGGGTGTATCTAAATATGGACACCAAATTTGAAGCAGATCCATCGAGAACTTTGGCCGTGCATGGCGAACAATCACACACACACACACACACACACACACACACAGACACTAGTCGTATATATATATAGAAACTCAGTGGTAATCTTGAACTTTAGCGTGTTAAATTCATAGCTCAGAATTCAGAGGCATTTAAGTCTCCAAATTTGTAGAACCAGCACTTGTAATCATAACAAGTCATTTTAGATCCTTTTGAAGTTACGGAATGAACTCCGATGAACTGTACGAATGCATTTCGTTTACATGGGTCAAAGAAGGAATTATATCTGTGTGAGCGAACAAGGGAGACAACTTTTTTGTGTAAATGATGTCCCATGGTTAACAACGTTCGCCATTTTCGGTGCATTTTCGTCGATTGAACAACCAAATTAATTAATTATGCTTAAGTTTGAAGCTCAATCCGTCAATAGACCTTTTCGGTATCAGAGCAGCTCTCGCGAGACATGCTCTATGTTATGCTTTGAACATCGCGAGAACTTCGAACCTTGGCTTGTGCAGCTCGCACGAGATCGCTGTACCGCATGCTTTGCTATGCTCTGAAGTTTGCGAGAGATTACGAGAGCTTGGAATACCGATAGAGTCTATTAATTTCACGACAAATGTTCTTTGGCTTGCTTACATGGACTTGTATCAAAAATAAGTAAAGAATGTCACTGGTTTCTGAGCTATGAATTTAACACGCTAAAGTTCAAGATTACCAAATCAGTTTAATCACCTGGATAAATAAAAACAGTTGTTATAGTTCTATCATGTAGGCTAAATAAACGCTTTGAAACTGGATTTCATCCCAGGTTGGAACTGGAAGTCGAAAGTGGAGAGGTCTGAAAGACCATCCATTTCAATCGCATTATCACACTTAATAGTCAAAGTTACAACCAAAATGTGAAGGAGCTGGCTAGTAAGTAATGTATAAAACAAAGAAAAGTTTACAATTCCTTCTAACTATTGAAATGATGTGCAAATACCGCTGCTAAGTTGATACGATAGGGAAGTTGTCAAACCTAGGCGTCGACCATTACACAGGTACTTCTTTACCTCCGAAGGTGCGAGAGCTTGTTAGAGGCCGTTACCTCCCCTGAAGCGCAAAGTTCACAACATGGTATGCATACATGTGTATGCTTAGGTTGTTCAACAAATACGATAGGACTGCCCAGTCTTTGTTCTGTTACGAATAGACGAAGAGGAGCATCTTTCATTAGTCTAGTTGTCAATGCACTATGGTCACATGTGGTCACACTGTGTAGATTGCAGCAATCGTTTTTCGGAGACCACGTTGACGTTGTCTCCATTGCGGGTAAGCGCATGGGAAAGATGTTTCGACCTTAGGGCGCGAGTACGGACGAATTAAACTGTTTAATTATGTCTAATTTGCATTCTCGCAAATTATATCATCAATAGAGTTAATTTAGTTAATGTTGCTAAAATTGGTGTTTGGATTATATTCTCTAAAGTGTTTTCCCCGGGCATCCGGCGCCATAGCTCAGTTGGTTAGAGCGTCTGCCTAGTAAGCAGAAGGCCGAGGGTTCGAATCCCTCTGGTGCCTTTTTACATTTTTTGGGTTGTCTTGGTTAAAAAAGATAAAGGCTGATAACTGTGAAAAGTTGTTTTATTTACTACAATGACAGAAATCAACAAAGGTTATTTTTGATTTTCTGTAGTGTATTCTCCAAAGGAACGTATGTGTGTATTCATGGCGATGGTGTGCGTGGTACTGTGATCCGTTAAAGTGCGCTGTCTCGCTCAGTACCGCCGACTTCAGCACTAGAGGTTTCTGTCGGGGTTACCCCACCCTTAGCTCCTGGTCAGGGACCTTACCTGGGAGCACAGGTAGCAGGGGTTTTAACGCGCCTCTTACCCGCGTGATGAACCCGTATGAGCACATAGGGTATTTACTAGTCAACAGTGCCACCTGTTAACCACCCCGCTCTGATAGGAACACCGCCAGTTGGTCCAGGACAGCTTATTCGTCCGGGCAAGCCCGACTTATATCGCTGCAATCCCTTATATCTAAGGGACACCCCCTATCCGCCACCTGGGGACCCGCCGGGTTGGGGATGGTCGCCCCGCCACCTAATTGGAGATAGCCTGACCCCGGGGAACGTATGTTATCTGATATGAAATTGTTTTCAAGGTTCTCTTATTTGAGGGCCAACGAATGACGTCTCACAACGTGCGTGGTCGTCCTTGGCGGTCAAGAAAGCCGCCGCGATCATTGCTCAGACGACACTTCTAGACCGAAAATATTTTTTGTGCGCATCACGTGCTCCACATAAATCGGCCGGAAACGAAGCAATAAATTATTGGGAAACCTGGATTTAGAGTTGAAAATATCACACAAAACCAAGCCAATGTCTGCATGTATTTTTGTTAATACATGCAAACTCTCTAATTGAGGCAACATTTATTCTTGATTTTTACCAGTACATACAATTTCAAAAATATCTGATAATCTCTTGAGTTTTCTTTTAGTTGTCAGTTGAAGGTGGAAGATGAATAAGTATTATAAAAAGACGGGCGAAGTGGCGCAGTGGTAAGACGTCTGCCTCCTAATCGGATGGTCGTGAGTTCGAATCCTGGCCGCGGCTGCCTGGTGGGTTAAGGGTGGAGATTTTTCCGATCTCCCAGGTCAACTTATGTGCAGACCTGCTAGTGCCTTATCCCCCATTCGTGTGTACATGCAAGCACAAGACCAAGTGCGCACGGAAAAGATCCTGTAATCAATGTTAGAGTTCGGTAGGTTATAGAAACAGGAAAATACCAAGCATATGCATCCCCCGAAAGCGGCATATGGCTGCCTAAATGGTAGGGTAAAAACGGTCATACACGTAAAAAAAATACCCCCACTCGTGCAAAAAAACGAGTGTACGTGGGAGTTTCAGCCTATGAACGCAGAAGAAGATGAAGAAGTATTCTAAAACTTATTTATAAGACATTCAAAAAGTTCTTGGTGACAAAATCTGTCATTTCTCTACAATTGCTGAATACATTTGCAACAGAGTCATCCAAGCACTGATACCTCTGTTAGACAAGACACTCATTCTGATCATTTGTGACACCAGAGGAGTAATAACAAGTCGCGTAAGGCAAAATAACAACATTTAGTCAAGCTGTCGAACTCACAGAATGAAACTGAACGCACTGCTTTTTTCACCAAGACCACATACTCGTAGTTTCGTCAGTCCACTGCTCGTGGCAAAGGCAGTGAAATCGACAAGCCATGCAGAATAGTGCGGTAGTGGTCGCGCTGAGCAGGATAACACGCTTTTCTGTATGTCTATTCTTTTTAGCTTACTGAGTTTGTTTTTAATTCAAACATATCATATCTATATGTTTTTGGAATCAGGGACTGACAAGGAATAAGATGAAATTGTTTTTAAATCGATTTCGGAAAATTAATTTTAATCATAATTTTCATATTTTTAATTTTCAGAGCTTGTTTGTAATCCAAATATAACATATGCATATGTTTTTGGAATCAGAAAATGACGAAGAATTAGATGAAATTGTTTTTGGATCGTTTAATAAAAAAATAATTTTAATTACAAGTTTCCGATTTTTAATGACCAAACTCATCAATTAGTTTTGAAGCCACCAAGCTGAAATGCAATACTGAAGTCCGGCCTTCGTCGAAGATTGCTTGGCCAAAATTTCAATCAATTTGATTAAAAAATGAGGGTGTGACAGTGCCACCTCAACTTTTACAAAAAGCCGGATATGACGTCATCAAAGACATTTATCAAAAAAATGAACAAAAAAGTCCGGGGATATCATACCCAGGAACTCTCATGTCAAATTTCATAAAGATCGGTCCAGTAGTTTAGTCTGAATCGCTCTACACACACACCCATGCACAGACAGACACACACACACACACACATACACCACCACCCTCGTCTCGATTCCCCCTCTATGTTACAACATTTAGTCAAAACTTCACTAAATGTAAAAAGGGGTATATATTGGAATTTTGGACTAAAATAAGTTTTTACAGTCATGAACTGGAGAAAAAGATGATGGGTAACAACTAAGATGAAAAAAAAAAGTTTAAAAAATGCGAGATTACCCTTTATTCCCAAACTCTCCCACTTTTACTGAAGTTCTTAGTTTGACTTAGCCAGAGTCGTTTTGTGGTCAAACTAATAATACCAAGCAGTTCAAATTGATCTAACTCCGCCCCCCCCCCCCCCTCCTTAGCATAAAAAGTAACTCTACCAATTTCAAACTTTAAGAAATTGCACCAAAGTAACTACTGCAAGTTTTCTTTTAAACAAAATGTGTACTCAAACTTTGCAGGAAGCCAGTAGCAATTGGAAATATGCATATTGGATCTTGAGCGGGTGATAATGGGGGATGGTTAATTTATGAAGATCAGTTTGAATATGTGTTTGGGGGAGCACTTTTATTCACGTGTGCACCAGTTAGTGTTATTCACTTATTGTGTCTGTGTCAGGGGGAAAAAAACTTAAGTTTGAGCGAGAAATTGAGCACTGCATGGGAACATTACAGGACCTACAGAAGCAGAAAAATTAATAATGGTGGTGTTTTTGTATGAGGCTGCTGGAAACTGTCTTAACTTGGAAATATAATTTCTAGGATCATCAGTACACGTACAGTGACTGAGCAACAACAAGAACGAAAAAAAAAAAAAAAAGTTAGGCGCCAGACGGATTCGAACCATCGACCTTCTGCTTACTAGGCAGACGCTCTAACCAACTGAGCTATGGTGCCATCTGATTTCTCAGGTGGAATTAAGTGTGCAGTATCTAAAGCTCCGAAAAATGTTCCTTCTTCTCTGGGTTTAATCAATACTTGGTCTTTGGCACGGTAGATTAATACACAGTAATACTAATTCAAATAATAATCAAGTCTTTTTCTTCTTCTTTTCTTCAAGTAGCGCTGCATACAATTTTGGTCTCAAGAAGTCATCGAGCAACTTATTCAAGGGAACAAACCCGTGCCACCTAAAATGGCCGCGAAAACGAAGGTTGTCGTTCTTGATGGTGGAAGTGGTTTCTCACTCGTAGAAGCTGGCCATAAGGAAATAGAAGTAAGTGATAAATTTTGTTCATTATACTTTTAACGTCGTAACATTCTTTATCTAAGGATCTAGCATACCCATCCAGGCAATATTACAAAATTGTCTGTTTGTTTTATCTTTTCCATCTGCAACCCGGCCGCAGTCTGCGCACCCAGAGTCCCACGGCTCCGCCGCCGCCAACCATGGCGGTCACCCAAGCCGATGTGCACGAGAAAGTTACCAACTGTTTGGGAGCCAGCCGCGGTGTTGGACTGTTTGAAATTGAGATTTGTTGTGATTTCAACTAATCAGACCTCGCGGTTTGTTCTCTCCCGTTTGGGTGGCACCCACTCAGTTTCGGTTCGTGCACCTCGGCCTAGCCTTCTACTGTTTTAGTTTAAGTTTTTAACAAAAAAAGTGTCCGACCAGAATTATTGAATTATCATAATTTCTTTGAGTTTTGATTTTACCTATCTGAGGATAAAATAGCTGACAAATCTTACAACCACAGTTACCCAGTTCCGGCATATCAAACCGAGCGACGGTCAACTCCGACTCGGAAATAAATTTGTGTTTCTATAGTAGTCACTGAACTCATAAACTTTTTTTATGTAAAAAAAACCAAAAGAAATCTGTACTCACCAAGACAGTTGGATCTGAATCCATCTCCTTTGACTATTTGATTCTTTTTCTGGGTCTCTGCTTTTACTTTTGCTTTTCGGTTCACTTTTTATTTGTGTCCTCCGATGCCGGGCGACAATTTGACGTTGAAGTTGCTGTCAAGTGACTGTTTTTGTGAGTACATAGAGATTAATACTACATGGCTTGCTGTGTCGTACCAGATTTACACGTTGTTGTTTTTTAATTAAATATTAAACTGCGAGCGAAAGCGAGGTGTTCACTATTTGAAAAAGAAACGAGTGTAAATCCGGTACAACACAGCAAGCCATGTAGTATTCTGTTTATCCTACATACTGTACTTACGTGTATTTAACTGAAAATGTCCTGCAGTCGAGGCAGCGAAAAAGAAGACGCTTGTTTTGGAACCTCGATCTCTTCCAAAGCATCGTGCAATCTATTACGTCAAAGCAAAGAAACGTCACTCTAAAAGTGTGACGTGACGTGTTAGTTCTAAAAATTCATCGAGGGTAATTAGCGAGCGCAATTTTTTTTGTCTATAATGACGTTTGTCTCGGTGATTTTGGCATCATAAGCAGTGAAAAAAACATGAAAACAGGTCCCTGCCAGACTTGCTTGACATGACCTCATTTACATGATATACACACGTGTGGACGGTTTGAACGATTATTATTTCACGAGTGTCTCTCTCGGCGTATGTAGGATAAAGCTTTTTTAAAAATATGTGTTCGTGTTTTTTTTCTTTCTCACCAACAGTCTTTTTTTTCGATTTTAAATTTCTTATTAATTTTGTTTCTTTTTTTCCCCCAGAAAGATCCTCTTTGGTCGGCTTTGCTCGTTAAAACTCAACCACAGGCTATTGTGGATCTCCATAAACAGTGAGTGAAACTGTAGAATGACATCATCAGTGTTTGCTTGTGAGGTTCACCGGCCTTACAGAAATGTCAAGCCGTCAGTCTGTCAATTGATCATTCTGTTTAGTACTGCACTAACAAGCACACATGCACTGTACTTGCACACATGCGCGCGTACGCAGACAGACATACACACAGGCACACAGACACACAGACACACACACACACACGCGCGCGCACGCACGCACGCACGCACTGGCACGCACGCACGCACGCACGCACGCACGCACGCACACACACATACACACACACACACACACACGCACAAAGTCACACACACACACACACAGTCACAGTCACACATCCACACACACACACATACTCACTCTCTCTCTCTCTCTCTCTCTCTCTCTCTCTCTCTCTCTCTCTCTCTCTCTCTCTCTCTCTCTCTCTCTCTCTGTCTTTCTTTATTTTTTTCTATTAAAAAAAAAAAAAAGTGGCGTAAGGCGAAAATACAACATTAGTCAAGCTGTCGAACGCAATGCAATTTTTTCGCAAGACCGTATACTCGTAGCATCGTCAGTCCACCGCTCGTGGCAAAGGCAGTGAAATTGACAAGAAGAGCGGGGTAGTAGGCTAGTTGCGCTGAGAAGGATAGCACGCTTTCCTGTACCTATCTTCGTTTTAACTTTCTGAGCGTGTTTTTAATCCAAACATATCATATCTATATGTTTTTGGAATCAGGAACCGACAAGGAATAAGATGAAATTGTTTTTAAATTGATTTCGAAAATTTAATTTTGATCATAATTTTTATATTTTTAATTTTTTTCAGAGCTTGTTTTTAATCCAAATATAACATATTTATATGTTTTTGGAATCAGAAAATGATGAAGAATAAGATGAACGTAAATTTGGATCGTTTTATAAAAAAAAATTTATTAAAAATTTTAGAGTTTTAAGCCACCAAGCTGAAATGCAATACCGAAGTCCGGCCTTCATCGAAGATTGCTTGGCCAAATTTTCAAATTTGATTAAAAAATGAGGGTGTGACAGTGCCGCCTCAACTTTTACAAAAAGCCGGATATGGCGTCATCAAAGGTATTTATCGAAAAAAAAGAAAAAAAACGTCCGGGGATATCATTCCCAGGAACTCTCATGTAAAATTGTATAAAGATCGGTCCAGTAGTTTGGTCTGAATCGCTCTACACACACACACGCACAGACAGACACACACACACACATACACCACGACCCTCGTCTCGATTCCCCCTCTATGTTAAAACACTTTAGTCAAAACTTGACTAAATGTAAAAATGGTGTGGGGTGATCTTACAACAAATGCTTCAAAATACCCTCACCAAAATGTTACACTTTGACAATACAGGTTTTACCGCAGCGGTGCAGACATCGTTGTGACTGCCACGTACCAAGCGTCAATTGAGGGTTACGTCAAAAAGTTCGGAATGACGCAATCAGAGGCTGCAGATGTCGTCACGGAGGGAATCAATCTTGCAAAGCAAGCACGTCACCAAATGCAGAGCGAATCAGGCAAGAACATTCTTTGTTTTCTCTTTGTCCCTGTCTGACAGTCTCTGTCTCCCCCCTCCCCTCTGTCTGTCTGTCTGTCTGTCTGTCTGTCTGTCTGTCTGTCTGTCTCTCTCTCTCTCTCTCTCTCTCTCTCTCTCTCTCTATATATATATATATATATATATATATATGGTGGACATCCTATGAGCGTTTTGAACATGTATAAGTATTTAGGAGTATGGTTGTCTACACGCCCGTCCTTCTCTCACACTCTTAATGATTTTGCTGCAAAAGGGAAAAAGGGAGTCATAGGTATTTTAAAATGTTTATGGCAACTGTGTGACAGATCTCCAGCTATTTTCTTCAAGCTTTTCGACGCACAGATTCAACCGATGCTGTCATATGGTGCCGAAGTTTGGGGGGTTGAAGCAGACCATACACCTATAGAGAGAGTTCATTTATTCGCACTTAAACGTTTTTTGAATACGAGTATGAGAACACCAAATGCTATGGTCTATGGAGAAACGGGAAGGTACCCCTTGTTTATAAACAGCTTTGTTAAATGCATTCGTTTTTGGCTACGTATATTGAGGATGCCACATCATCGCCTTCCGAGCAAGGCGTATAAAATGCTGAAATATCTCCATGAACAAAATAAGAAAACATGGGCCTCCTCGATCTGTTACACTCTGTACATGTACGGTTTTGATGAAGTATGGGAAAACCAAGGTGTTGGCGATGAGAGGGCGTTCCTAACAGCATTTAAAGAAACACTTATTTCATCCTATAAGCAAACCTGGCTTGAAAATGTACTAGGAAGTGAACGTTTCTCTCTGTACAGAACCTTCAAATCAACCCTAACATTATCCAACTATTTAAGTGATTTGAAACATATTAAAGCTAGAAATCTTCTGATTAGACTCAGATTGGGAGTATCTCCTCTGAAAGTGCATCGATTTCGCTTTAATTTAAATGCAACCTCCGCTGATTTATCTTGTCCATTTTGTTGTGGCAGTGTTGAAGATAAAGTCCACTTTGTTTTAGTATGCCCTAAATATGCTGAGTTAAGAGAATATTATATTCCACGAAAATACACTAGAATCCCATCATTGTTTATATTAACCATGCTGTTTTCAAACACTAGTAAGCCGCTATTGCTACGTTTTTCTACATTTGTCATGAAGGCGCTTTCCATTCGTAATCCATAATCCGTAAACGAAACAGGGCGATACTAGTAGGATGTTCTTGTTTTTGTTTACTATGTGCATTTGTATGCTGGTGCTTGAGATGTGCTCATCTCCATGAAAAGGGCCCAAGGCCTACTCATCAAAACATTCAGATTTCTCTCTCTCTCTCTGTCCCTGTCTCTCTCTCTGTCTCTGCCTCTCTCTCTCTCTCTCTCTCTCTCTCTCTCTCTCTCTCTCCCCCCTTTCTGTCTGTCCGTCCGTCCTGAGACACACACACACACACACACACACACACACACACACACACACACACACACACACACACTTACACACATACACACACACACTCTCTCTCTCTCTCTCTTTTCCAACCGAAAGGTTCATTTTACCTGCATCGGTTTGTCATGCTGTTTGCAATCATTATATGGACAAAGTCTAATTTTCAGGTCGCAAATGCTGGGTTGCCGGAAGTGTAGGACCGTATGGCGCCACCCTTTGTGACATGTCAGAGTACCATGGGAAATACGCAGAGAAGATGACATCACAGGTATTACGTCACAGTGCGCTTTCGTTTTAGGCCTTTTGACGTGTGTGTGTGTGTGTGTGTGTGTGTGTGTGTGTGTGTGTGTGTGTGTGCGCGCGAAAGATATTAATGTAACCTTACTGTGGTGTGATAATTAAATGTCTGTACTCTCTTTCTTCTCTACTTGAGAGCAAGTTCCCCGCGTGGAAAGTCAATATTTTTCATAGGGAAAACTTTGAAGCTTGAGAGAGAGAGAGAGAGAGAGAGAGAGAGAGAGAGAGAGAGAGAGAGAGAGAGAGAGAGAGAGAGAGAGAGAGAGGGTGCCGAGAGAGAGAGAGAGAGAGAGAGAGAGAGAGAGAGAGAGAGAGAGAGAGAGAGAGAGAGAGAGAGAAAGAGACAGACAGAGAGACAGAGGGAGAGAGAGACAAAAAAAGAGAGACAGACAGACAAGACAGACAGACAGGAAATTGTAAAACCTTAAACTTTATTTTACTCACTTGTACTTGAGTTCTGGTTAACAACACAGCAGTCTTTCGGACACTTTTCAGATGAATGAATGAAATTAAATGAAAGAAAATGTAAGCCGTAAGGGAACTGAATACAAATGTAAGTGAATGAAATTCCATTTTGAGCCTTTTTGTTCTGAATGCTTTTCAACACCTCAGCTCACGGAGGACGGGTGAAACGTTTCATTGACGTTGTTTGCAGCCTAGTTTTGAAATTGTAAAGAAATCGTCGTGCGAGTTTATTATTTGCAATGGTTTCCATTTTAAAATAAATTTGAAAGATACACTGTGTTGAAGTATTTTTCTCGATAAGAAACTTGTTGTTATTAAAGAAAAATGTAGGTTTTTGTATAATATGCAAACATGAAAAAGCCACACGGTCTTAAGGCCAAAAAAAAAGTCTGTTTACGGAATCCCGACCGACCCTTTTTTTTCGGGCGACCCTAGACGTTTTTTTGGCATTTTGGAAGAAAAAAAAGTCTTTGTTTTTTGGCAAATTAACTTTAAAATATGTTTTTTTGAAGAAAAAAAAATCCCGACCTACCGATCCTATTTATTTTGCCTATGTTACCGTAAACAGACTTTTTTGGGGGGGCCTAAGAGTAAGTGGTGGTGGTGGGGGGGGGGGGGGGGGGGGAGGCGGTAGGTAAAACAGTCAGCGGAGTCGATGCGGGAGGAGGTACGAGGGGGTTGAGGTTTTGTATTTTTGACCGAAATATAACAGTTGTCACAGATCTCGACAGTCAGTATTCACCTCGACCGCTAGCGCGATCTGTGCAAAATGTCATGTTCTGGTAAAAAAAAAAAAAAAAAAAAAAATACAACTAACGAATAATAACTGAAATACCGACAAATGAATGTGATAGTGCACAATAACAACGAATGTTGACCAGGAGTTTGATAGTGCACAATAACAACGAATGTTGACCAGGAGCTGACGGAGTGGCACAGCAGACGACTGGCGGCCATCGTGAAGGGACAGCCGGACATTCTGGCTGTTGAGACCATCCCGGTGGTCAAAGAGGCGGAGGCCATTTTGGAAAGTCTCAAGTCATTTCCGGAGAGTCGCGCGTGGGTGTCTTTCCAGTGCAAGGTGGGTTGGTTATACTTAGTGGGTTGGTTGGTTGGTTGGTTGGTTAGTTAGTGGGTTGGTTGGTTGGTGGGTTGGTTAGTTAGTGGGTTGGTTGGTGGGTTGGTTAGTTAGTGGGTTGGTTGGTTGGTTGGTTGGTGGGTTGGTTAGTTAGTGGGTTGGTTGGTTGGTTGTTGGTTGGTGGTTGGTTGTTGTTTTTTACATTTAGTCAAAGGCAAAACTGCATGTGAAACCCAACGCAAAAAAATCCAGACCTTTTCCATTTGCACTTCGCCCAAAGGTAGAGACATCGCTGGAAGAACTGGAACAAGAAAGAGTGACGATGACGATGACGATGATGATGATGACGATGATGATGATGATGATGATGATGACGATGCTGCTGCTGCTGATTATGATGATATGATAGTTACAACGATGACGACAATGACATCGGTGACGATGATGATCGAAGATGTTTTCTCCCTCTCTGATATGATTACAGGACGAAGCTCACACCGGCCACGGCGAGAAACTGAGTGACGCAATACGTACGTCATTGCAATCTGACAACGTCATAGCGGTGGGCGTCAACTGCACCAACGCAAATTACATCACACCCTTGCTGAAGAGTCTGTCACATCTGGACATCAAAGTGCCCATACTGGTCAAACCCAACAAAGGGGGGCTGTCTGGGTAAGTGAAGCGTACATGGCTGAATTTAGGCGGGGGGCCAGGGTTCCGGAGCACCGCCCTCCCCCGCCTCCACCCCTACCCGGCAAATATACCCTTTTTCCTTTTCTTTTTTATAGGAGAGACGCAAAATACCCCTTTCGAATGCTCAATTTCAAAAGCCCACTGTTGTGTGTGCGTCGAGTGTCCCCCCCCCCATCTCCCCGCCATCCACCCCTTTCCTCCAACAAAAACAATTCCACCGATCCCCCCCCCCCCCAAACACACACACAAAAGAAAGAAATACAAAGACAAAAAAACAACCAGTTACCCAACCAAACATTCTACATCAAACAAACCACACAGACAAAAACATTTTTTAAACAAACAACACGACTCGAAAACATTAACCCACACAAGGTACCCCTATCTCTTCAATCAATGTGTTTTAGCTCCATAAAGCGCTTTTTCTATTTTTGACACACACACACACACACGCGCGCACACGCACACTTGAGATTTTGAATGGCTCATTCAGGTGTTTACGTTTGTTCCTTTAATTTTCTTGTACCCCCAAAAATCTCTTACTTTAACTCAAATATTTTCAAGTGTATGACAACTTTATGAGAAACTGATGTAAAAAAAAACCACTTTAAAAAAAAACATGTTGTGGACCCTTCTGAAGACTTCATTGTATTAGAGTAAAGTAGAGTAAAGTAAGTTTCAGATGAACAAGTTTTTATGGGTTTTGTAAGGTTACCCCAAAGAAGAATAAATGCGTCTGCATACAACAAACTACTCTTTTTCCCCCATTCAGTTTCAAAACGCATTTTTAAGCTTGCTTTAAGCAAATTAATAGGAGAAGCAATTAAAATCTACAGAGAGTGTTACCAGATGTGAAAAAACTCAAAAGCAATTGTTGTGGGGTTTTTCCTTCAGAGAAGCGCCCGCTACAACGTCTCTTGACGAAAAAGCTCCAGAGTGGATTCAACATGGCGCCACCTGGTTGGGCGGATGTTGCTATTACGGACCACGTGACATCGCCAGCCTACGTCACTTCCTGGACAGCCAGCCTGAATTGGAGCTTTCCGGGCCGACTCTGTGAGAATTGTGTTAGACTGTACCATGAAATAAAGTGTTGAACATCGCAATTTGGAATGCGTTTAATCTCATATCAGCTACCCCAAAACTAGAAATGAAAGCGCATGACACGTTTAATTACAGACAATACAAAACATTCACTGGAACTTAAAGGCACAGTAAGCCTCCCGTAAACCACCACAGAGCTCCCCGAGCGTCTACATACAGTACAAGCATACTTCCATTTGAACGCTCACCGAACGGGAACATCCTGGCTGCTTTCTGTCGAGCGAGAGAAATTTTCAAAGAATTTATTTTCGTGGACTTGGTCCTCTACAACAATGGCGCCTCGTTTTGGTGCTCTTATGAATATTCAATACTGGAAATCACGCCCGGACAGTAAGCCTCCCGTAAACCATCACAGATACTGTCAGGCTTTTACACACAGTACAAACACCCTTCCATTTGAACGCTCATCAAACGGGAACATCCTAGGTGCCCTACGTAAAGAGGGAGCAATTTTTAAAGAATTAATTTTGCAGATTGTCTCGAACACTTTTTGGACCCATCCTGAACTCAGATCAAAAATGAGTTACTTCCCTTCGGGTCTCATTCTATCGATGTAAACTGGCCATAGCCGTGGATCGATGACTGATTATCAGAATGTTTTTGGACCGTGGTGCGTTTTTGCGCTAGACCTAACTTTTAAAATCTAAATAATAAATTGACAGCTTGTTACACAAATATTCTTTAATCATAAAAGAATTCTTTTTTCATCAAGACAAGATCAGTAATCTACAATTCGAAGTTGTGAAAGTTTGAAAAAAGAAAAGCCCGGAAGCAGGGTCACGCAAGGGTCGTAGCAGACGACGGTTTATGCATATCGCCGTTCCTCTCAACAGTCAAAAGCCATCGCTAGAGTTCTTGTGAACCACAGCCGTTTGTTTCGTGCATAAAAACGTGCTATTGTAGATAAGCTCACATCGAGTCGCATTCAAATGACTAACTGACGACGACATTGTGAAAAAGGGAAACTGGATCACACGGGTTCACGATGGCTCAGGGGTAAGATAAACCACGCAAAAATAAATTCTTTGAAAATTGTTCGCTCTTTACGGAGGGCACCTAGGATGTTCTCAATCGGTGAGTGTTTAAATGAAAGGGTGTTAGTACTGTGTGTAAAAGCCTGACCGTATCTGTGATGGTTTACGGGAGGCTTACTGTGCCTTTAATTTATTTTTATTTACTTCATAATCCCAATGCTAGGAAATTCGGGTTGCTTCTTTCCAGTGGGAAGCTATCAGCAAGTTAGAGTCGCGTTAGGCCAACAAAAAAAAGGTGTGGTTACGGTAACATAGCCCCAAAAAATAGGGTAGGAAGGTAGGCAATCATTTTTTTTAAACTTTTTTTTCTAATGTGTACAAATTTAACCTACTTGACAGGGAAATAAGTGTGCGACTCGGGCGCTTTCGCTTTCATTGCGTTTTCTGCACTCGTTTTCTTTTGTTTTTTGTTTTTTTGACAAATGTACTAAAAAGTTATAGGGTCGGCCCCTAAAAATAGGGTAGGTCGGGTTACCGTAACCACACCTATTTTTTTTTAGGCCTTACCCAGGTGTGTGCGTGTTTAGGTGTGATCAGCAACCTGCAGTTATGGCAGAATGACCGAGGTCTCTTACGTGTCACTGTGGTGACAGGGGGCTGGGATCTGGATACGGTGAGTATAAAGTTAACTCGTGGCCATCCCGGCCAAGATTCGAACCTGTGATCCTAGGATCACAAGTCCAGTGCTCTACCAATAGACCCATCGGTCTTCAAAGTGGACGAATAATATACACAACAGACACATAATGATGACGGATGATAACGTATCTCTGGATGTTACTTCAAGTAATTGTAGCTGCAATAAAAAATAAAAAATCTGGGTTCCTCTCTGGATAGTGCTAATTACGGTCAATATACTCGCAATACTTTTCATTGCGCGCGCGTCTGTGAGTGTGTGTGTGTGTGTGTGTGTGTGTGTGTGTGTGTGTGTGTGTGTGTGTGTGTGTGTGTGTGTGTGTGTGTGTGTGTGTGTGTGTGAGTGTGTGTGTGTGTGTGTGCTTTCTTGTGTGTGTTAACAACCGAATAGACTACCACAAATGCACCTGAACAACTTGTAAGACCATTTTACGCCAAAGCAGTCAGGGCATTAAATCTTTATTTGATGATCTCCCCTGTCGAATTACGAAAATGCGCGCGAGACGGGCTGCTGAAGTAACTGACTATAATTATTAGACTTGAGTTGTTCATATTTTGGTGTCCGCCATTACCGCATTTGTTCACTTGCTCTCTCATTTACGTCTTTCTCCCGAGGCTCATAATTATGTGAGCGGAAGGGAAATTGACTGTACTGCGATAGGTAGCGGTCAACGCTTTGGGGAATAAGTTACAGCTAGCTATTTACTCGTTCGGTCAGTTAAGTTCCGACCTGGTGCTGAAACGGCATCCCAGTTGTCCGCTGAGATCAGGGGACGTCACTGAGTGCTGAACTCTACTTGAATGTTGACCATTAACACACACACACACACACACACACACACACTCACACACACACATCGGACATACAGACGGACAGACAGACAGACAGACAGACATTCGCGCACTCGTGACACGTACACTGAGCGCACAGACAGACACTGATGAACACTGAGATAGACACAGACAGACACACACACACGTACGCACGCATACACACGCACGCACACACTGACACACACACACACACACACTGACACACACACACACACACACACACACACACACACACACACACACACACACTGAGTAAGTGAACAGTTTGACTATGCATCCTAGCCTCACACGGCAGTCATAAGTTGAGCCGTTCAGTCGGTTTTGTGCTGGAACCAACTCACAAAATGTGAGAAATTCTAAACGTTCCTTTGCGAAAGAACTTGGCAATACGCTACACCCCCAAGGCAGGTAGAGTTCCAGTGTGATCTTATGAAAATACGACCAGAAAAGTAATGTTACATGATCACAGCAAAGTCATGCCCGTCTCTTTGTCGTTATTCATACACACATAATATAACCTTCCCCTGACAAAACAATCGACTGACGAACGATTTTTACAGTCATTAGAACTACACTTTTCAGAACCACTTTACTGAGTCCCAGGTTACTCATTCATGAAGATGGTATTGAAAACGAACCTGTCTAGAGGTTAGAGAATGGGTATCATGCTACCGTCTTCTGTCGTCGTTATTTTGATTTCGTACCACATAGGGACGAACCGTTCAGTGACACTCGTTTTTTAAGAATGGCCCACAAGAACTTAGCCTCGCACGCTCCTGTCCGAAAAAAAAAGATTACGAGCGAAAACAATAAAACGCACGCATGCATGCACGCACTCATGCAAGCACACACACACACACACACACACACACACACACACACACACACACACACACACACACACACACACACACACACACACACACACACGCGACCACCACCACCACGACAACAACGATCATAAAAGTCAAAAAGTTGGGTTTTTTAAGCAAACGGTTTGAAAGTCGACTCTGTTATAGTAGACTACACTGAAATACGACTGCATCAGTTCAGTAAATGAATGGTTTCCGAATTATTATTTCAAGGCAACAACAATCGGAATCGAAAACGTGTAGTGTTAAGAACGTTCTTACCATGTGTAAAACTTATTACCAGCCTGCCTCATGCGTGCAGACGAGCAATTTTTGTTTTTGAAATGAGACTGCAGTTCAGTGGTTCGATTGCCCTAGCCGCCTAGCAGACGACATAAACCCCGCAGCAAATTAACATGTTGGGCAAATGTGAACAAACAAACGATGGGGATATAATACGTGTAGAGTTCAGAGCATTCTTACCGTTCATATAGTACCAGACTCCCCGATGAGTGAAGATACAACACGAGAAACATACCACATTTACTTTGAAAATGTGCTAACCGTGGCATTGGAGTCAATTCAAGGGGCAACACTCTGCACAGTCAATCTGTCGAAGCTCGATGAAGGTTTCGAATCGCAAATAACTAAGAGCACAGTCCTTTCTCCGAGTTTAAATGAGGTCTGTATGAAAGATCATCACTTTTTAGCTTAACGCTACTCTGGAATTTACCAACAGAAATTGAAACAAGAGTTTGCGTGTGACAAAAGCACGACACACTTGAGACAGCCCACACAAAAGTAGATCTAACACAAACCTGACCACACAGTTACGCCTATCCAAATGCGCGTAGCAAAATGTGCGTTTTGAATCTTCTTTTTTCTCTGGCGGTACTGACAATATCGTTATTGAAACAATCCTAGTGCACTAGGGGCCTTTTTAAAAAAAATGTTGTACTTTCAGACGAAAGAAAATCCAAAAACAAAATGTAATAACTAAAACTTTTATTATGCACATCTTGTTTGTAAATCATTCTTGGACCGTATTCTTCATGTGTGCCCTTTTTACAATGTAATACATGCCAACTTAATGGAGATTAATTAATTTGTATTGATTTAATTGGGAAAAAATGTCATTCCTGTTACCAAGTTTCACTTTTTTTTTCAACAATGAGAAGTAATAGTCGGGTCTTTTCTGACTGTCATTGTCTTCTCCAAAGTTATTTCAACATTCTAAGGAAGATTTTGATTGAAAAGTTTCACAAAATAATTTTTCATCCACATAAAGAGCTCATAATTCTCAAACACTTGGCATTTGGATGGTCGCCAAACTTAATAAAAATGAAGCATATGTCGTTGCATTCCAAACAGACCCCTCTGTGACTGAAAAGTCACTAAGACAAAAACAATATTCTGTTGTCTGCATTAACTGATCATCCATTCATTTATAATGAATTAATCACACACACACAC
>NC_090257.1:20068963-20143963 GCF_037325665.1 Littorina saxatilis
AAAATGTCGCTTTGTGGTGCGAGTTCAGTGTGACAAGCTTAGTTTCCAGAACCCCATTTCTGACTTTCAAAGTTTATCTACATATATTTAGCAATGCACCAGCAAAATATGACAACTTAATGGTGAATTTTGGTTTAATGCTATGGTAAAAAGTGCTAGTGATAGTGTTTACAGCTTGAAACAAAAAACTTGTTATTATTTATGTACTTGTGGCTTTGGTGATACTTTCCGAAAACTCGGAGCATTAAGTACATGTACGTTCATTCCATCCTTGCCGTCTACTTTTCTGGCATTATTTTTACGAGGGTTGTGGCCTAAGCATTAAACAGACGAGCTTTTTTTTTCAACCAGCCCTCGCTCAGTGAGGGACGACTCCAATCACAGAGAGAGAGGGGGAACGAGAGAGAGAGAAAGAGAGAGAGAGAGAGAGAGAGAGAGAGAGAGAGAGAGAGAGAAAAATCGTGAAATGACGAGCGATAGTAAACGGTAGTGCTCAGGTCAAGCTTGTCAATTTAGCACAAACAATCTGACTGCTGAAGGACAGTCTAGAATCCTTACAGTGTCATGGCTGCCGCGTTCGCGGTCTTCCTACACAATGATTGTGTTTCATATGCGAGAAACCAATTTGGTGAAAGTCTGTGGTACATTGATGACTGAACGCCTGCTTTTTACGGTGGCTAATTTCGTCCCTAAATGATTGCTACGAGTATATTCCGTTTTCAATGGTTGTAACCAAGAGAACAAGAATATGACCAACAGCCAAAGGTCTGCATGGCACAGTTAATAATTATTAGAACAATCTCTTTGTCCCCGAAGCGCATGAATCATACTCCGAAGCGCACCAAAATTTCGATCAGTATCAGTGACTGTGTACTCTACAGTCTCTGTCAGTATGTTTGGGTTCCAAAAAAAAAAGGAGTTGCAACCTTGCTCTTTTTGTGTGCAAACAAGCACATACAATGTTGCTCTCTGCAATAAAATGTAAGTGGTTCATATTGACCCCCCACTCGCTTAGTAAAAAATAAAGGAACTCTTTCTTCTTTTCTGACACTCTCTTGGTTTTTTTTTACACTCTCTCTCTCTCTTTCTCTTTCTCTCTTTCTCTCTCTCTTTCTTTTTTTCTCTCCGTCTCTGTCTATCTCACAGTATATATATATCTCTCTCTCTTTCTCTCTCTCTCTCTTTCTCTCTCTCTCTTGCTTTTTTTTCTCTCTCACCGTCTCTGTCTATCTCACAGTATATATCTATATATATATATTATATATAATATATATATATATATATATATCTCTCTCTCTCTCTCTTTCTGTCTCTCAATCTCTGCCTGCCTGTCTGCCTGTCTGTCTGTTTGTTTGTCTGTCTCTCTGTCTGTCTGTCTGTCTCTCTCTCTCTCTCTCTCTCTCTCTCTCTCTCTCTCTCTCTCTCTCTCTCTCTCTCTCTCTCTCTCTTTCGTTTATTCTCGGAAAATACAATACCTTCTTTTCCAAAAAGGAAAACAAAACAAAACAATCTGAAGATTTCGAAGAATAATCAGGCCATAGAATAATCACGCCAATGCTACAAACACGGATAGAACAATCCCATAATCTGATCACTAACGCATTAATTATCTTGACTCGGTTTCCTGGACGTCAGCTCTCACACCAAACAGCCAATCAGGTGTCACAGCTCGCATAGGATACGGTCTCGACTTGCCCATATGTCCACAAATTGCGCGATGGCACATGCGCACAAGGCGGTCTTTTGGGACTGGCACAGGATTCTCAGCGTTGTCTTCGTACCCAGCAAGAATGGTTTAAAAGGCGGCGGTTTCTGGCTATTCGGCGTGTCTTCTTCCCACGGTCCTTGGTAACAGTAACCAACTGCTCAGTTTGCTGTATTGATCGACGTGACTGGCTAGCTGACGTGATATTAAGTGAGGACTGAGCATTTTGCGGTTGCCTCTGCCCTGCAGACTTGGTAAGTGTTTTGATCTTTTGTTCAGTTTTCTTGGAAATCAAAAGAGAGACAGAGAGACAGAGAGACAGAGAGACAGAGAGAGAGACAGAGACAGAGACAGAGAGAGACTCGAGGTGTAAGATATATGAAAAGAACTAAAGCACACTAGTGCACATACTATCTAAAATGTCTTTTTGGTTCACTTTGCCATTTCCGTCTTTGTCTTTTAATTTTTGGGGTATTTTTTGTTTTCTCTTTTTCATTTTGAAGAACAGTGTTTCGTTGTTTTGTTGTTGTTGTGCTTTTCAATTTGTTGTGTCCAACATTTTTTGTTTGGCTTAAAGTGTAACCTTTTTTCTTCTTATTTTGTCATAAAAAATAATTCCCGTACTCCTTTTCTCAGCGAATGAGGAGGGTTCCTCGATCGTTATCACCGCATGACACAAAGGATCCATGCACGTCCACATGACATGACATGGCATGTCATAATGTGACCTGACTTCACATAACGTAGCATTATTTTGATTCATTCTCGCATATTTCCCGCCGTAGACGAGTTACTTCAGTTTTCATTCCCATTAGGCGTACTTGGTTATGCCGTAGTTTGTACTCAGCAACCGAATCAGGGTATAACACGTCACCACCATTCGTGATGTTATTTCTAATATTTCCGTATGATTGTACATTTAATTGTTCTATTCTGTATATGTTCTTTTGTAAAGGGCCTAGAGCCATAGCCCGTTAGTCACTTAATGACGGGCGCTGTGGCGGGGTGGTAAGACGTCGGCCTCTTAATCGGAAGGTCGAGGGTTCGAATCCCGGCCGCGGCCGCCTGGTGGGTTAAGTGTGGAGATTTTTCCGATCTCCCAGGTTAACTTATGTGCAGACCTGCTAGTGGCTTATCCCCCTTCGTGTGTACACGCAAGCACAAGACCAAGTGCGCACGGAAAAGATCCTGTAATCCATGTCAGAGTTCGGTGGGTTATAGAAACACGAAAATACCAAGCATGCTTCCTCCGAAAGCGGCGTATGGCTGCCTAAATGGCGGGGTAAAAACGGTCATACACGTAAAATTCCACTCGTGCATAAACACGAGTGTACGTGGGAGTTTCAGCCCACGAACGCAGAAGAAGAAGAAGTCACTTAAAAATGTCCAGTTATTTATCATTATTATTATAATGCTGACTGTTAGCAAGTGATAACAGACATTTCGAGACCATGGAAATCAGCATGAGCCGTTTAGGCTTGACAGTTTTGAGATTCTTAACTTCCTTTAGCTTCCAAAATCCTGACAATAAAGTTTTGGCTTCGTTTAGTGGTTTGTTTTGTTTGCTTGTTTTTACCGCTTGACCCTTTTAGGTGTCTAAATGTTGATTTACCTGAAACGTAAATTCATATTTCCACGACTACAAATACTCTTTAATGCAAAATGCCAGTTGTACATTAAACAAAATATTCATACATTTCTTTATTTTGTTATGTTGGGGTTTGTTTGCCTACTGATTTGTTCTGTCATTGTAATCTGTTTGGATTTTGTTGTTGTTTTTGTTGTTTATTTGCATCTATTTTTGGCTTGCATAATTATATCAAATGTTTTTTTGTTAACTAATGCTATATTCTTCTTCTTCCTTTTTTAATTTAAAAAACAAAACTTATTGAAAACGGCTTCAGAGATATCGTCACTCATCCAGAATATGTAGCATTATGTGAAAATCGAAACCTTATTCATTGAACAATCTTCCTAGGTTTCAAAATAAACAAAATCCAAAATTGTAGTGTCGCTTTTTGTGCAAGTACCATTGTGTATATCTTCAAAGCAAGCCTTAGACCAGAAGTACACAGGCCAGAGCTGGCTGAGACAATTAGCTGAACTGCTTACGTGGGAAGAAAAAAGTGAGGCTTTGTGTCTGGAGTCAATCTCTCTTTGCGTATTTATATTTGCTGCTTGCCAATTACATACCAGCGTTCTCTCACTTTGAACAGCATTTTTTTAAAACCCAAAAATTATAAAATTGTAGGAACTTGAGTTTATCTTTAACTTTAAACTCTTTTGTTCAGTTCACCTACAACTTTTGTATTTTTTATTCTGAATGTTGGAACATTAGCAGTCTATTTGTTTTTAGATTTCAGTATAAACAGAACAAAATATTACAAGCATGGACACGAAGGCTGTATTTTTCCTGTGCGTTGTGGCATGCGCACTGCTGAGTTCCTGTGCGATGTCACTTCCGGATGGAGATGATCAGTCGCCGGATGAGCTGGATGTTCTGGCAGAGACTGTACATGCTCTGGAAACAAGTAAGTGTGTGTGTGTGTGTGTGTGTGTGTGTGTGTGTGTGTGTGTGTGTGTGTGTGTGTGCGCGCGCGCGCCAGTGTGTGTGTGTGTGTGTGTGTGAGTGCTTCTGTCTGTCTGTCTGTCTGTCTGTCTGTCTGTCTCTCTCTCTCTCTCTCTCTCTCTTTCTCTCTCTCTCTTTCTCTTTGTTCATTTGTTTTTCCACCTCTTTTTGTTTTTGCGTTTTTAATGTTTATTTTCTTATTGTGTGTCTATGGGTCACAAGGACAGATTGTAAGAAAAGGCCTAGCCTGAAATCTTTATCCTTGTAAAATAAAGTTAATTTCAATTCAAATCTCTCTCGCTCTCTCTCTCTCTCTCTCTCTCTCTCTCTCTCTCTCTCTCTCTCTCTCTCTCCCTGTCTCTGTCTGTCTTCTCTCTCTCTTTCTCACTCTCTCTCTCTCTCTCTCTCTTTCTCTCTCTTTCTCTTTCTCTTTCTCTCTCTCTCTCTCTCTCTCTCTCTCTCTCTCTCTCTCTCTCTCTCTCTCTCTCTCTCGCTCTCTCTGTCTCTATTTCTCTCTCTCTCTCTCTCTGTATACGTGTGTGTGTGGTAGCCAAGACTAGCAATCCTACTGATTCTGCGAAGAACAAAAGGGAGCCAGAACACATAAATAGCTATCCTAACAAATTCTGTTCATTCTTAAATAAAAGAGAGACAGAACACATAAATAGCTATCCTAACAAATTCTGTTCATTCTTAAATAAAAGAGAGACAGAACACATAAATAGCTATCCTAACAAATTCTGTTCATTCTTAAATAAAAGAGAGACAGAACACATAAATAGCTATCCTAACAAATTCTGTTCATTCTTAAATAAAAGTGAGCCAGAACACATAAATAGCTATCCTAACAAATTCTGTTCATTCTTAAATAAAAGAGAGACAGAGCACGTGCTTTTCACGGACTTGCCAGTTTCTCACAATAGTCAGATAATCGGAATATTCAGCTGACAAACTTTCTTGTTGTTCGACTGAGCTATTTCCCCGCCCCATTGAAAACTGCAACGGCAACGAACTAATAAAAAAAAAAGAGAAGATCAGAAAACAATAAGAAATCCGAACTTGTAGTGATTCGTCTGCTGACAGCAAATTCGTTTTCAACATTTTCTGATGTTGAAAACTGTCGTTTTTTCAACCAGCAGATCTTAACCTTTCTTTTCTTTCCGCTATTTTGCAGTAGTGGAGAAACTGAAGGTCACCATGGACGGTGAGGGTGGCGATGGGGGAGAGATGGACAGTCGTCGTCGTCGCTCCATCCCCGGCATGCACCTGCCCTACGTGCCTAGGGTAAGGTCATCTTCACACATCGTACCTTATTGGTTTGCTTGACCAAAACATGACCTTAATGACGTACGATACCAATACATGCACACCCTATCGGTGACCTTACGATGTTTTGTCTGCTTTTGTGACGAAGTTGTCTAACGTTGTGTGTAGTGTGTTGACGAAGAGCAATGACTGTCAGCAGCAGCAGCAGCAACAACAACAACAAAAACAACAACATACGTGTGTTGTGAGGTCACAGAAACAAAGTGTTTTTTTCATAATTCTTTGTTAGTTTCTTGGGCGGCTTTAGACGTCTGAGAGACTTTGGAAGACAGCGCCAATTAATAAAAGATGTCCTGGTTTGTTAAATCAGTGTCGTATCTCATTAACACAGAGCGAGACAGTCATTGGTCAACGAGACAACGCGCTCGCATTTAAGGAGAAGAATGACTGTCTCGATCTGTGTCAAATGTCATATTTGGTCAAAAACACAAATCACATATATATATGTATTGATTTTGCTTTACCTCGACTTTTGTTGTTGCGTTGTTGTTTGTTTGTTTGTTTGTTTGTTTGTGTGTGTGTGTGTGTGTGTGTGTGTATGTATGTGTGTGTGTGTGTGTGTGTGTGTGTGTGTGTGTGTGTGTGTGTGTGTGTGTGTGTGTGTGTGTGCTCGCGTGCGTGTGCGTGCGTGAGTGCATGCGTACGTGCGTGCGTGCGTGCGTGCGTGTATGTGTGATTTTTGTTGTTGCACAAATTGGCTTTTGCATGTACAGTGAAACACCCCTTTTCAGACTCCCATTTAAGACTTCCTACCTAGTTAAGACCTTGCTCTCTCATCATTATTTACTGGTCATAACCATGTCAATTGTAACCCTCCACCACTGACGGAATCAGTCGCATGTCACCTGTGCATGATTTTAATAGTTGTAAATTTTCCCAAAGAGTTTATTATGCTCTATCCAGTGGTGAAAACCGCTTTAGAAAAGAGCGAAAACTGTTCGAGTTATAAGCCTGTGACTAAGGACGTGACCCTCACACTGTTACCAGACACTCCCCCCGGACTTATATGAAGCCTAGCGCAGAACCGCACGAGGTGACATGCGACTCATTTTGTGGTGGAGGGTCACAATTTACCTAGTTTTTAAGACGTGGTTTTCTCAGATCGTTAAAGGTCTTTGAAGAAGAGTTCCATTGTAAACTTGGCCAAAAAATTATTGCAACAAATTTCAAATCCAAATTAAAGCATTAATTCCTGTGTCATTTAATTAAAACTGTATATGCCAGTTAAGACCGTTCACTTAACCTTCAGGATCACTTCTTGGATTAAATATTTCTTTGACAGGGATCACGTGACCGCCGCTCAAGTAAGGGTACCCTCAAAATCGACCAGACACAAACGGAAGAGCCGAATGAAAAATTGACAAGAAATCACAACAGGCAAATCTTTGCAACTTTGACATACGAGAAGAAAGTCAAACCAATTATCTACCCTGAACAGATCGTTTTGTTTTGCTACCTTGCGTATTTCGCGTGGTATGCTATTCCTACTGATTCACGTGTCGATCGAAAGAGGGGTCAAAAACGGAACGCTTCACGTCAATTTTTATGGGTATCATGTCAAAAAGCCCTACATTTTAGCAATGACTTGGGGGATTGCTTTAATTTGGGTTTGAAATTTGTTGCAATAATTTTTTGGCCAAGTTTATTTGTATCGTATCTCTCACATCATCTCACCTCATCTGATCTCACTTTATCTTACCTAACCTCTCACTTGACCTTACCTCATTTTGTCTCATCTTGTCTAACCTTGTATTGTTTAATCTCACATCGTTTAATCTCATCTTGTCTCCTTTTATATCATCTAATCTCACATCGTTAAGTCTCATCTTGTCTCACTTTGTATCATCTAATCTCACATCGTTAAATCTGATGCGCTTGGAATTAATTTGTGACTTTCACTTTATATCATCTAATATCACATCGATTAATCTCATCTTGTCTAACCTTTTTTCATTTAGTCAAGTTTTGACTAAATGTTTTAACATAGAGGGGGAATCGAGACGAGGGTCGTGGTGTATGTGTGTGTGTGTGTGTGTGTGTGTGTGTGTGTGTGTGTGTGTGTGTGTGTGTGTGTGTGTGTGTGTCTGTGTGTGTGTGTGTGTGTGTCTGTGTGTGTGTGTGTGTGTGTGTGTGTGTGTGTGTGTGTGTGTGTGTGAAATTTTACAAAAGAATTCCTGGAAATGAAATTCCCAGACGTTTTTTTTTCATTTTTTTGATAAATGTTTTTTATGACGTCATATCCGGCTTTTTGTAAAAGTTGAGGCGGCACTGTCACACCTTCATTTTTCAATCAAATTGATTGAAATTTTGGCCAAGCAATCTTCGACGAAGGCCGGACTTCGGTATTGCATTTCAGCTTGGTGGCTTAAAAATTAATTAATGACTTTGGTCATTAAAATCTGAAAATTGTAATTAAATTTATTTTTTTTATAAAACGATCCAAAATTACTTTTATTTTATTCTTCATCATGTTCTGATTCCAAAAACATATAAATATGTTATATTCGGATTAAAAACAAGCTCTGAAAATTAAAAATATAAACATTATGATTAAAATTAAATTTCCGAAATCGTTTTAAAAACAATTTCATCTTATTCCTTGTCGGTTCCTGATTCCAAAAACATATAGATATGATATGTTTGGATTAAAAACACGCTCAGAAAGTTAAAACGAAGAGAGGTACAATAAAGCGTGCTATGCAGCACAGCGCAACCGCTACCGCGCTGAACAGGCTCGTCACTTTCACTGCCTTTTGCACTAGCGGCGGACTACGGTCATTGTGAAAAAATGCAGTGCGTTCAGTTTCATTCTGTGAGTTCCACAGCTTGACTAAATGTAGTAATTTCGCCTTACGCGACTTGTTTCATCTGATTTCAAATTGTTTGATCTCATCTTAAAGGCTGCCATATTCGTAGCGTTCATTAATTAATTCATATTGTTTACATGTGTCAATAATGTTATAAAACTGTACCTAAGGGGATATAACAACGATTGGCTGTAGCTTTCGAACACAGAAATTGCAAAGTGGTGTTGATAGTGTCGAATGTAAACAGAACAGTCTCAAACGCCATCTTTGGTTTACGAAACGTCACTTCGTGACGTCAACGGTCTAAAAATAGCCCAAGTCCTGGAGAACTGTTGCCAAACAATGCAATAAGTAATTAATTATTTCTCGTTATTGGTAAGGACTTCAAACCTAAAACTTTGCAGGAAGCTTAATTCATACATCCCCGCAACGATGGGAAAAGCCCTGGAAGTAATTAAACTAATTAAATAGGACTATGTCAGCCTTTAAATGTCTAATCTGGTTTCATCTAATCTCATCTCATCTAATCTCACATCGTTTTGTCTCATCTTGTCTAATCTTTGTCTCATCTAACCTTATCTCATCTTATCTCACATCGTTTTAATCTCATCTGATCTATTGAATGTGACAGTACCGAGTCTAATTTCCCATCGTTTTGTCTCTTCTTGTCTAACCTTTTCTCATCTTATCTCAAATCTCAAATCTCTTATCGCTTCTCGGCCTTTTGGCTAAGATCAAAGTGTAGTATCTGTTCTTATCAGCTTAATATCTGATACGCTCCCGACAAGGGGGCTTCGATATTAAACTGATTTTTGAACTCAGGTGAAGTGTCAGGGGCTTGCTCCGCCTTCGCCACGGGTTGTCCTGGTATTGCAGTACCTCCAGGCTCGGCCCTTTTAAGAAGCAAAAAAAAAAATAAAAATAAAAAATAAAAAAAAAATAAAAATCTCAAATCTCATCTTATCTATTTGATGTTTCAGTACCGAGGCGGCCCGCGCCGGGCAGTGTACCGCCCCAGACACCGCCCCGGCTCCCGAGTTGGACCACGCCCCAACTACAGCCCTTACTAAACACGCACGGAATCGCATGGCTTGGAGAACGAGTGCCTGGACACACATAAGAATGGTAGCTGAGAATCATTATCAGAGGGAGCCTCTGGAAGACCCTGAAGCCCGATATCACTTGGGCCAAGTCGACTTCTCGAAGTCTATTTCACGAAGTTTGCTTATCTAAGCTTAATGGCGGTCCTTTTTTTTTTAACACCAAATAAAGAAAATGGCGGTCCTTGATTTAGCCCGAAGTCTTTTTAGCGAAAACATAGTGCTACAGCTTCGTGCGGTCAGCTTCGCGAAGTTTGCGCCGCGTAGTCGACTTCGCCCAGTTGAGGACAGGCTGTAGCAGTGAATTTGTAGGTAAGGCCAAAAAAAAATAGGTGTGGTTAAGGTAACATAGCCCAAAAAAATAGGGTAGGAAGGTAGGCAATCACTTTTTTTTTTTTACTTTTTTTTCTAATGTGTACAAATTAAACCTACTCGACAGGGAAATAAGTGTGTGACTCGAGCGCTGTCGCTTTCATTGCGTTTTCTGCACTCGGTTTTTTTTTTTTTGGGGGGGGGGGGGGGGGGACAAATGTAATAAAAAGTTATAGGGTCGGCCCCTAAAAATAGGGTAGGTCGGGTTACCGTAACCACACCTATTTTTTTCTTAGGCCTAATAGGACTTCGCGAAATCAACTTCGGGCGCACTGAAGGACAGCCTTAAAGCCTGTCATCACTTCGGCTAAGTCGACTCTTCGAAGTCTACTTCACGAAGCTCGCTTCACCAAGCTTTAGCACTGAATTTTGGGTAAAAAGACTTCGCAAAGTCTTCGTGAAGTCAACTTCGGTCTCAATTAACAATGTGTCTGACACTACCGAAGAAGTCCCCTTTTCCAGTAGGGGCTTCCCTCGACCTTGTCTGGTATAATCTGTTTGATGGAAGAACACTGTGACGTGCAAAATGCGCGCATTTTGGAGTCAGGCGCGGACTCATCATTTTAAACGCGATGATCTCAGCAAATAATGTTGCCTTATGTGAAGTATTTAAGAATGACCAGCAGTTTGTTTAGTTTTTTGTGTGTTTTTTAAAATGAAACGGTTATTTTCGTGTTTTTCGTTCGTGGTGTGCAGTCTTCAGTTTGTATGTGATGCGCTTGGAATTAATTTGTGTTTTATGTATGTACTGTATTTTACTGACTGTGAAAGCTCACATACCCACACACACGCCGGCACGTACAACATACACATTATTAATATTAGAAATGTTTGGGTTTTTTGCCTTAAGGCTTGCTGGGACTGGTTAAATTTTGACACCAGAATTCTGGCTGTTGCTGTTAGAGTTTTCAGTTCCTCCTTCGAAAACTTTCATTTCCCGTGAATATTAAACTTGTTTTGATCGTGTAAGTAATGTTCACACGGACGAATTTCAACCGATTTGCTACTGATTTTCGAGCGATTTCTGTCCTGATAAAGTTTGTTGAAAATCGTTATTTGAACACAAAGCTTTGGCCAACTTTTAAGCCAGCAGCTGAAGTGTACATGTGAACAGCACTTAACTTACGCTGCACTGTACTTGTTTTAAATGAGTGTTTGTGTGGTTTTGCATGTTTTATATACGTACCTATGACCCATGTAGTAATTCTAGCTGTTATGAACACAAAACTACTGCGCAGACTGTTGTGCACAGTTTCACGTGGGTACACAAAGGTTTTATGCTTATTTTGATTTTAGTCCTTTACATCCTAACGCTTCTCGGTGTAATTTATTGCTCTTGACAAGACCACACACACACACGCACACACACACACACACACACTCACACACACACACGCACACGCACACACACACGGCGAACACAGGTGGACCACTTCAGTTTATAGTGTTGAAGGATTGTAACAAAACAGTTTTTTTTGTGAGCGCTTTATCAATACAATGAGTTGTGAGCTTGTGATCTGTAAACCTTAGGTGCTTGTTTTATTTGCTATTTATTAATAAAAAGAAATATATATATACAGCTTACTCTTGTATGGGTTTTTGTGATTGTTGATTGGTGTATTGTTCGTGTGTGTGTGTGTGTGTGTGTGTGTGTGTGTGTGTGTGTGTGTGTGTGTGTGTGTGTGTGTGTGTGTGTGTGTGTGTGTGTGTGTGTGTGTGTGTGTGTGTGTGTGTGTGTGTGTGTGTGTGTGTGTGTGTGTGTGTGTGTGTGTGTGTGAGTATGTGTGTGTGAGAGAGAACTAGAGAGGGGGGGAGAGAGAGAGACAGACAGAGAGAGAGCCAGACGCCAGGCGAAGCAGCCACTAGATTGCCAATTTTAAAGTCTTAGGTATGACCCGGCCTGGGTTCGAACCGGCAAGGACCTCCCGATCACGGGGCGGACGCCTTACCACTAGGCCAACCGTGCCGGTCCCCCTGGCGAGAAAACTGGACATATAAACGCACACTCACGCACACAAACACACCCACAGAAGAGGTAGGGTATTTATGCGCAGAGAATTGGTGAAAACTAATACAAGATTTATCCCGGGACGCACCCTCGAACAAGATTTTAGATTTTTCGAGCGAGAATGTACATCAAAAAAGGCAGAGCGCATCTTTAAGGCCAAAGAAACAAAGGGACATAAGCTCTCTAAATGCGAAATAACAATAAGTGAGAGTACTGGAACCTGGGAGAACAAAACAAGAATTGAGGATGCAAGTCGTTTGTTCATTCCAATGCTTGTTCATTCTGGCTGAATGGTTCGTACACCGGGATGTTTCGGTTCATACAGCTTCAATTTCGGCACTTGGTCGAAGACAAACTTTGCGGTAAGCCGTGTGCGCAGCACACTTTCTTTTATATTGCAAGAATAAGGAAGCAGATTGATTGGGCTATATGTACAATAATTACCAAGGTTCTAATTGACCTGATAAATACACAAGCGGGCCAAGCGTTGCAGCATTGCATGATTTTACAACATGTTCTTGCTTTTCTCGCTCTGTAATCAATATCGACCCCTGAATTGCACAAGAGCACCAAAAACATCGCCTGTTATGACATTTTGCTTGAACAAAAACTTTTAGAAATCCAAGGCTTTAGTACTGTACCGGTGGTTTTTTTTTTTAAACAGCCCGATGCCACTAATGGGCAGAGCACACCTGCGCAGTTTCAGCGGCACAGACAACGCACGGCCTATTATTTATGCCTGCGATAGGGATTAGGACGAGTACTTGGCCTGCAGAGACACATTCCGCCATCCAGACCATTCAGACATGCATCACTGATGTTAAATCTTGGATGGTCGATAACAAACTTAAGCTGAATGATGATAAGACTGAAGTCTTACTGTGCAAAAAGAAGAACACTACATTTCCCTCTCCCCAACCTGTTTCTGTTCAAATAGGCAACACCGACATTCTTTTCTCACCATCAGCTAGAAACCTTGGATTCACCCTTTCATCTGACATGACCCTTAACAAACATATATCTTTAGTCTGTAGAGCAGCTTATTTTGAGCTTCGTGAGATCAGCACCATTCGCCACACACTCTCCTCTCAAACAACTAACACTCTTGTCTGTGCCTTTGTTCTTTCTAAACTTGACTACTGCAACTCTCTTCTCTCTGGCTGTCCTCTGTACCTCCTGCATAAACTACAAAAAGTCCAAAACTCGGCAGCACGCCTCATTCTGAAAGCACGAAAACGAGATCACGCAACACCACTTCTTCACAAACTGCACTGGTTACCTATTCAAGCACGCATTGACTACAAACTGTCCACCCTCTGCTTTAACTTCTTTTCTGGCTCGTCTCCTGCTTACTTCTCTGAACTCCTCACCGTCTATTCTCCAGCAAGACAACTCCGTGCCTCTTCTGACTGTCGCATCCTCACCATTCCACACACCAAAACCAAAACATACGGACAACGTACTTTTACTTTCTGCGCACCCACACAATGGAATTCTCTCCCTTTTCACATCCGCCACTCTCAGTCACCCCAAGCATTCAAACGAGCACTTAAAACGCACCTCTTCAAGAAATACAACCCCTGATTTTGTTTTCTCCCCTGATTTTGTGTCTATCTATCTGTCTGTCTGTCTGTCTCTCTCATCCCCGCCCCACTCACCCCTCCTCCTTCGACTCAAATTGAGCTAGGAAATGAATAGTCATCTGTTTGGAGTGAAAAGAAATCAGAACATTCTGTTCTAAGTACATGTATACTAGAAAAAATATGAAAAATATATTCACCCATCTCGATATTCAATGGAGATTCAAGCAGAGTTGTCTTTTGGCCCACTAGGCCTACTGATTGGCATCTTTTGCCTCGCTTCTGTGCAAGCACTCACACTAAATTAGAAAGGCCACATACATACATGTAGATGTAAGCTTGCATGACCTCATGCATGGCAGTGACTACCCAAAATAACTTCCGTTTACAGAGTCCAATACAAGGCATACTTAAGCAATTTGTCACCACTTCTACTTGACAATCGAAGACTATTCATCAATTGTAATTAGCTGTTTACCAGAAAAGAAAACTCAAACAAACAAACAAATCCCGAATTGTGGATCAAAGTAAATTGGAGCTCTAAAATTGTAAAAAAAATAAAAAATTATAAGGTATTCAGCTTAACTTATTTTCTTATAACCGGCCATTGGTGCTGCTTGCGGACCAGAGATTTCCTTTCGTACAAACGGACTTTTATACATCCGTGTGTCTTACAAGCGGAAAATTCTAAGTAATAACAAAGATTAGATGCTGCCGGGACCCCCCCCCCCCCCCCCCCCCCCAGCACCTTTCATACAAACGGACTTTGTTACATCCGATGTTTCTTACAACCGGTCAATACTGTATATTACCGTAAAAATTCCCACTAACGACCTTGAAAATGTCCAGAAAAAGGCGGGGTCTCTTGGGGGAGTTTGGGAGGTATATTTTGTTTACAGGGGAGGCAACTGTAGTGCAGTTCGATCTTACGTGATCCCATTTTGGATCCCATTTTGGATCCCATTTGATGTGCATATGGATTAGCATGATGTATGTGCATACACCAGCGCACAGACAGGCAGACATAACACACCCACACACACACACACACACACACACACACACACACACACACACACGCGCGCACGGCCTCATATGTACAACTCGATCATTGTCCCCGGGTAAGACTCAAGCCTCACGACTCAAAAGTTTACTGTCCTTACAGAAACAAGGAAAATGTCCATGCAGTGTCAGGCGATCACAGACATAAAATACATCACATTTGTTCAGAATTAAAGATTGCACTTAAAACTAATAACACTAAGCCGTATCACACTTACTAAGAATATACTAAGAAGGTTAGTGTAGACTGTAAACTGGGACAGGAAGAGTTTCCTCTCAGACATCAAAGTTGACCTCTCAAGACCTCGGGTAAGAAGGTCAGTGTCTGTAAACTGGGTCAGGCAGCTGGTCTCCGCTGGGAAGAAGGGGTCATTGACCTAAGGTCTCAGTCACTAACAGAATACTACACAGCAAATCATTATTGTCCTTCAAACTGCGCCTACCCAACCCCCCCCCCCCCCCCCCCCCTACTTCGAGGGGAGTCCTTCAATTGTGACAGCAATAGTTGAGACGAGGACAGCCGTAAGCCACTGGACTTGCACGCACTACTGACTACGGACTAACACGCCTGACCCCTCATGCGTGACTTATCGCGTGCGTGTTCCCGTGTGGTGGGTAATTACGAACTTTGACACTCACTGGTAAAAAAAAAGTCAGTCATTATTGACCCTATGTTTTTAGGTCGGTTGTCTGAAAAAGGAGGGCGTCGTTCTTGTGAGGTTAGTTAGAAATTCGGTCGGCAAAAGGAGGGGTTCGTTCTTCGGAGCGGTCGTTACGGGAGGTTCCACATATATTATTAAAATTGAAAGTTATAGCAAATGTGTTCTAGCAGAAAACAAAACAGAACACTCTACCATTAATAGTTCAGTAAAGAAGAAAGACTTACCTCAAACCACACGAAAAGGAGCCCAATCAGAAGCCCGGTGTCTGACGTCAGTACGGCGATGACGTAAACACTGGATGACAACTTCTGTAAGTCTCGGCCGAGGAAGACCAAAAATGACGCCGTGTTGCCCACAAGGCCGGTGATGATGATGATTGGAAGTGCATACGACATCATCCCCTTGGCAACCATGAAGGTCCCGTCTAGAGGGGGGAGAGGGTATTCCCCTTCCCCTGTTGTCATGACGTAATCGTCTTGACCCGTGAAGTTGGAAGAGTAGTTGAGAAAGTGCAGCGTCGGGGGTGAAAAGATGAGAGCTATTGTTCACTCTTATCTTTTCGCCAAGTTTGGGTTCACTCCAAAGTAACTTGACTGTTTTCACTTCTTTTTTTCTCATGAGGCTCCACTCCTTTACGAAGACAAACAAACAAACTTGTTTTTTCAAACATTCAACATGTCTTTGAAGAGAGTAAACCAATCGAACTTGGCAGATATTCAAGAAGAGTCCCAAGTTGTTTGAAACATATTCAAAATACTGCTTCCTTCGTTGTTACAGAGATATATGTTATATGAAGTCTTATATCGTGCGCGTATCTCCAGACTCGGACTCAAGGCGCAGGGATCTATTTATGCCGTGTGAGATGGAATTTTTTACACAATACATCACGCATTCACATCGACCAGCAGATCGCAGCCATTTCGGCGCATATCCTATTTTTCACGGCCTATTATTCCAAGTCACACGGGTATTTGGGTGGACATTTTGTTTATCTATGCCTATACAATTTTGCCAGGAAAGACCCTTTTGTCAATCGTGGGATCTTTAACGTGCACACCCCAATGTAGTGTACATATAATTGGCATTCAAGGACAAAAGTTGGTTCCACACACTGCTCTGCCTTTCAGTAAAAAAAACTCCACAGTCTAAGACACGGGTGGGGAACTGTTCCGCACCATTTGTGTGTGGAGCGACATGTTCTGGTTGTGGATAGTCACTATTTCTTCACTTGCTCTGGATCGCGCGCGTTCGTCACAGAATGGCTAGACTACATTGAAATGTTATAGAAATGATGTCCGGGGGTCTAGAATGTCAACAAACATGCTTTATGTGACGACAATACTTGTTTTTGACACGTTTTGGTGTTTTTGTCGTAAATCAAGTTGTGCAGACCACATCAATCAATCAATCAATCAATCAATATGAGGCTTATATCGCGCGTATTCCGTGGGTACAGTTCTAAGCGCAGGGATTTATTTTTATTTCTTTATTTTTTTTATTTTATGCAATTTATATCGCGCACATATTCAAGGCGCAGGGATCTATTTATGCCGTGTGAGATGGATTTTTTTTTACACAATACATCACGCATTCACATCGGCCAGCAGATCGCAGCCATTTCGGCGCATATCCTACTTTTCACGGCCTATTATTCCAAGTCACACGGGTATTTTGGTGGACATTTTTTATCTATGCCTATACACTTTTTGACAGGAAAGACCCTTTTGTCAATCGTGGGATCTTTAACGTGCACACCCCAATGTAGTGTACACGAAGGGACCTCGGTTTTTCGTCTCACAGAGGTTGTCATGTGGCGTGAGACCAATGCTGGACATATGTTTTCATTGTATCAAAAGCAATCAGTAAGGTATAGACTAGCTTGTAATTTGATTATTACACCCCCGGTATAGGGGTGTGTATAGGTTTCGCTCGATGTGTTTGTTTGGGTATTTGTTTGGGTATTTGTTTGGGTATTTGTTTGTGTGTTTGTGTTCGCAAGTAGATCTCAAGAATGAACGGACCGATCGTCACCAAACTTGGTGAACAGGTTCTATACATTCCTGAGACGGTCCTTACAAAAATTGGGACCAGTCAAACACACGGTTAGGGAGTTATTGGTGGATTAAAATTATACAAGGACTTATAGAGGCACACCCCCGTTGGTCAAAGGGAAATAACCATTCTCACTGCCACCAACTGAGAAGGTTATTTCCCTTTGACGGGCCCTTTGACGGGGGTGTTTTTCCTATCGGAGGAATTTCTTGTTTGATTTAGACCCTGTTCCGGTTTGGAGCCTTTTTGTCAGCGAGGATTCAAAAGATGTTCCGGTATAGGAAACGTAGACGTTCCGGTAGTCAAGCTTACAATAGCACAAGTTTGAGGATTGGATTGAAAAAGGGAAACTTCTAAAGCATGTCAAGCATGTGTGCTTTGTGTCATGAGTCTCTGAGTTTTAAAACAGCGAGAAATTAGCATTGTCTTCAGATTAACATGATGTCTTCAGTTAGGCTATTAACACACGTGTATGAGTTATTTCTTACACGTGTTTATATTATTTCTTACACGTGTATTGGTTATG
The DNA here is from genome assembly GCF_037325665.1 of Littorina saxatilis. Taxonomy (NCBI): domain Eukaryota; kingdom Metazoa; phylum Mollusca; class Gastropoda; order Littorinimorpha; family Littorinidae; genus Littorina; species Littorina saxatilis. Next base: position 20,086,733 of record NC_090257.1, read on the forward strand.
AGCCAAACGGCTTTTCATGTACGGAACAGTTCCCCACCCGTGTAAGAGCCACGTGTATTCTAGGCACGTGAATGAAGCGGATGTGCCATAACGATGTGCCAAATCTGAGCGGAAATGATGTAAGGTTGTAGTGGTGGTGATGATGGAAGTGGATAAAACTTGTAGTCCCGATGTTTGCGATCTCCTGCAGAGAGATACCTGTCAGTTATAGAGAGGTGTTTACTTTATTTGGTGTTTAACGTCGTTTTTAACCACGAAGGTTATATCGCGACGGGATAGAGAGGTGTTACTAACATGTTGTTGTTGTTGTTGTTCGTCCTTCGTTCTCGAAGATGACCCCAGACTCATGGTATGCTTGAATGTCTGGTCTGATGGGTCCGGGGATGACTGGTGAGGCCAATCCGGGCCAGGAATCCCTTCCCGCATGTGGGACACGTGCGGGCGGATCCAGGGGAGTTTCCGGGGTTTCCGGAAACCCCTCCCAAGCCTAAAAAACGAATTAAATGAATAAATAAAATTGAGAATAAAGAAAAACTGATGGCTCAGATTGCTCCTTTTCCTTGATTTTTATAAAAATGTTCCTGGGGGGTACGTAACCCCCGGACCCCCCCCCCTGGGAGCCGGCCTTTGTCTTCTAAGTGATGGTTTTAGAAAATAGGTCGGTAATTTGTTGGCTCAGGTTGCACCAGATCGATCAATCAATTGTCCTTGTTTTGATCCAAATTTGTCTTCTTAAATTTATTTTTTTGGAAGGTGTACGTATTAGGGGAAGTTTCTTGGCTCAGAGTGCACCAGATTGCGCCATTTTCCATGTTTATATCAACATTTTCCGGGGTAGCATGCCCCCGGACCCCCCAAAGAAGTTCGAACGCTTCACGCCCTCAACTAAACGCTTCGTCGAATTGTCCCTAAAAGACATTTGGCCCCCCCCCCCCCCCCTCCCCTCTAAAAATGATGTGATCCGCCCCTGGGACACACATGGGAGGGTTCAGCTGCTGGGGTACTGGCTGCTCTGCGGTTTCCAAGAGTCTTGACAAGCGCTGTACTTGGATTATATATTATAGTGAGGGAGGGCTGCGCAGGATAACCAGCCTCACTCTCTCGTCCCTGGCTTCCTGGTCCAGTGGCAAGGCGTGGCCGAGACGACTGGGGGCAGGCAGGGATGCAGTGAGATGACCAGTACGATCTGCGTGTCCGTTGAACCATGACCTTTTGTAGCTGGGTTTCCTCCGCACAGTCCGCCGAAGATCCGGTCTTATACCACCATAAGCCGTAGGCTTGTTGTTGTTTTCACCTTATGTCGATGTACATTTCCTGACCATGTAAAATATGAAGTTAAAAAACAAAGGAATACTGTTTTTTAACTTTGTTCATCTTCACGCCGTATAAACGGTTGCACCTACTGAAAGCCGCGGGACCGGTTGCATCGACTAAAAGCCGCGGGATCAGGACAAGCGAGGTGAGTTTCTCCACAAAATTACAAATCTCTTCTCTTAATTAGTAGATCATCACATAACTTTTGTTTACACTTTGAACTTAGGTGTTGTAGCATCACATCATCGATTTTTTTCATTGATTGCATTTACGTGTGACTGTTGAACTGTGATTATTTACACTTGTTAAAGCGCATTTTTGTAAATTTTGACTTTCAACCTTCACCACCAAAAATCAAGCTTTCGGACAAACCTACAGACAATTAAGATGTAATCAATGATTATTTATTGACCATTGGGTTAAATTTTATTAGCTAATGTTACATGGTTACTTCATATTTTACGGATATGTAAAGACACCAAACGTTTGACGGTTGTACACCACGGAAGAGCATGGTTGCACGTCGCGACAATATTTGATTGCCAGCGGTTGTGCACCATGGGACATTGTCCTTCTAAATTTGCCAGTAATATCAAGTTATGTTTGGTGAATGTCTCAGCTCTTGTTTTGTTATGTTGTTATAGTCCCCCACCACCTTTATTGCCGATGTTTTGTGCGTTTGTGTACGATCCGATAGCTCCAAATTTTGCTTCTCTGCAACCCCCAACCCCCACGATAGCGGGCTACCACCCCCCACCGATCCCGGCAGAGAGGTTGCAGAATGGAGATCTCTGGTATCACGACGGATAGCTATCTTGATGTTAGCGAAGAGATGGTGGAAGCTGTGGACGCTGTTCTTTCACAAGGGCAAGCTCAGACCATAGGTCCACCCACAAGGACATCAACACCATCAAAGCCGTCTGGGAGTTTAGGCAAGCGTCATCTGTGTCAAGAGTGTGGCAAAAGTTACAAATATGCTTCTGGTCTAACAGAACACAGGAGACAAGAACACGGCTTTCAAACGGGATCAAGATACACGTGCGGGGTATGTGATAAAGCTTTCATGAACATTACTGAATTTCACAGCCACTATATTGGTCATCAAGGCATAAAGCCACACAGATGCAAAAAATGCAACAAGTATTTCCAAAGCAAACGGAACCTCACACGCCACAATTGTAAGACAAAACCAAGACTTCTTGTCTGCAGCAAATGCGGCAAGAGTTTTGCTTGTGCCCGACTGCTGAGTCAGCACATGCATACCCATGACGAGAAACCCCAGTTGATTCATCACTGTCCGAATTTGATGCTGGTTCGTCCGTTTTGTTCTCGTCCGCTTTGCATTCGCCAGTTTTGCATTCGTCGGCTTTGCATTCTATTGTCACTAGTTTCATTCTTATGGCCAACAATGTGGTATCCCTCTGCTACTGTCTTTGGAATTACTTCGAAGTCTTTTGAACAATATCTGAATACCCCGGCTTTATCGTCAAGCCGAAGAATGCGAAGCTTCACATTTTCAGTGGGGTGTAATGACAAAGCATGATCGATAGCGGTGATGAATTCTTCACATTTTTCAGAACAATACCAGCACATGAAGCAGGGCTGATTCGCATCCATGGTTTACAGTGCAGTGGACATGTGATTTCAGAGGCCGGACTCCATCTGCCATAGAAAATTAGAAATATCAGAGTGCGAGTACCATCCGGCAAAAGTATTGCACCACATAGCAAGAGAGGAAAGGTCTGACAATTTAGACACTTTTCAAACGGTCTTTTTAATACAATCAAGTATACTACAATCATGAATTTTTAACATAGTAAAGACGAAAGTCCCCTCTTTCTTGTGATACCAAATCTGTTAGCAAATGAAGAGTTCTTACATATATATCTAATTAGAACCGTTAAAATGTGAGGTAATTTCCCGATTCGTTCAAAGCAATTTTAGTCATTTCCGTTCTTCCCATTTGGTGCGATACTTTTGCTGGCCACTGTACACCATTACATGGCATGATGTTTGTTGTACAATGTTCAGAAGCGATTTTTCAGCCTTAAAGTAAACCTTTTCAACTTTCAATTACTTCCACGGCGCACAACCGATGACTACCGTGGCGCACAACCGGTCTGTACAAGGATTTTCCGTGGTGTGCAACCGTCAAACTGTTTAGTGTCCTTGCATATCCGTAAAATATGAAGTAACTATGTAACATTAGCTAATAAAATTTAACCCAATGGTCAATAAATAATCATTGATTACATTTTAATTGTCTGTAGCTTTGTCCGAAAGCTTGATTTTTAGTGGTGAAGGTTGAAAGTCAAAATTTACACAAATGCGCTTGAACAAGTGTAAATAATCACAGTTCAACATTCCCACGTAAATGCAATCAATGAAAAAAATCGATGATGTGATGCTACAACACCTAAGTTCAAAGTGTAAACAAAAGTTATGTGATAATCTACTAATTAAGAGAAGAGATTTGTAATTTTGTGGAGAAACTCACCTCGCGTGTCCTGATCCCGCGGCTTTTAGTCGATGCAACCGATCCCGCGGCTTTCAGTCGGTGCAACCGTTTATACGGCGTGATCTTACCACAGTCACTTCGTTGTTTAGATTATGTAAAATATGAATAAACATTGTTTAAACCAAGATCCCGTCTTCACATGCGTAGGGTGACAAGCTCTTTTGAATGTTTATAGTTTTCTATGACCTATATTTGTGTGGCGAGTCAGCAACTTTCCTGCGCACGTTTTGACCTCTCGGCGACTGGGCAAAACAAGCAGCGTGGACACAAAGCACACGTGGGTTGGTGAAACAATAATCCCGTTGATTACGGCGCACCGGATGAACTGAAGCCTAAAGATTAGCGAGGTTTAACGGAGTGACGCTATACACGCAGTGACGTAAAAGGAGATTGCGCGAGCGAGATTATAGAAAGTTATACATATGTCGACGTGCGGAAATGAGTGACGATGAAGTAATTAAATCTCGTTGACCTTGGAAAGAGACGTTTGATTGTGTGTTTGTGTAGGTCAGCAACCTCCCATCCCATTATATTCCAAGAGAAATTGAATTACAACAGACGGACACACACACACACAAATACACATGCATTCACAAGCAAGCAACGTAACGGCGCGCGTATAAACACACAGACAGATGGACTGACATGCAGACAGACAGACATGCAGACAGACAGACACACACACACACAGACAGACACACATACACACACACACACACACACACTCACACACTTACACATAATGCCATACATACACACATTCACACACACACACGCACACACACACACACACTTACACACACACACACGCACATACACACACACACACACACTTACACAAACACACACATGCACACACACACACACACACACACACACACACACACACGTTTCAGCCCGTATTCGGTGGCAATCACCGGAGCTGTTTAGGTGTCAGCGATAGCCTATCTGGAAAGATGACAAAGAGAGAGAGAGAGAGAGAGAGAGAGAGAGTGTGTGTGTGTGTGTGTGTGTGTGTGTGTGTGTGTGTGTGTGTGTGTGTGTGTGTGTGAGAGAGAGATAGAGAGAAAAAATGGGTGGCTGGCTGTCAGTCTGTCTGTCTTGTCTATCTGTCTCGATCTCTGTCTGTCTCTCTCTCTCTCTTTCTCTCTCTCACTCTCTCTGTCTCTCTCTCTGTGTCTCTGTCTCTCTCTCTCTCAATCTCTCTCTCTTTCTACTGCAGAGAGAACCTCTCAAAAATGCACGAGACCTTGACATACGGGCATACACGTCTTTAAAACGAGCGTATGACCCAAGCAGTTACAGTCCCGAATGAGAGATAGATAGAGAATAGATAGATAGGGGGAGAGAGAGAGAGAGAGAGAGAGAGAGAGAGAGAGAGAGAGAGAGAGAGAGAGAGAGAGAGAGAGAGAGAGAGAGAGAGAGAGGAAGTGAAACAGCGTGTAACAGACAGACTAGCAGACAGAGACAGATTTAGGGGACAGAGACAGAAAGAGAGAGAGAGGGAAAGGGAGAAACAAAAAGAGTGGGAGAGAGACAGAGAGAAAAAGAGACAGATAGACAGACAGACAGACAGACAGAAGGAAGAGCGCGTGTGCCAAACACTGTTAACCTCAGTTCTGAAACATCCTGACATCGTAATGTCAAAGCGCCCCAGTGGGACCACAGGTGAAAAACAACATTTCTTTTCAAACTACATTTTTGCAGTAACGCTCTCTACAAACAAAGGTTGTTTATGCACGGTATTCCGTTCCAAGTTTTTGCAGAAGGCACGTACCTCAACGTTATGATACTGATAGCCAGTAAAGTGATACACTGAGACATTCATTTTATTGAAAAGATAAAATAAACGGGATGCGGGGGGAGGAGGGAAGTAAGGGGGGTGGGGGGGTGCGAGGATCACAAAAAAGAAAAGGATAAGGGAAGAAAGGGGAAAAAAAAAAGTAAGACAGAAATTTAAAAAAATTAAAAAAAGAAAGAAAAAAGGAAAATCAAAAAGGGCGAAAAATGCTGACTATGCAAGTGTCTATTTTTTCCCCCATAAAGTGCACCTGTCGTTCATAACGTGAAAAGGGGGCTCATGTTTTGTACTGCCACCGTACTAAACATTTGTTGTCAACAGTCTCATGTTCACAAAATTAATGCGTTCTGCGAAGAAGAAACAAGTCGCGCAAGGCGAAAATACAATATTTAGTCAAGTAGCTGTCGAACTCACAGAATGAAACTGAACGCAATGCCATTTTTCAGCAAGACCGTATACTCGTAGCATCGTCAGTCCACCGCTCATGGCAAAGGCAGTGAAATTGACAAGAAGAGCGGGGTTGTAGTTGCGCTAAGAAGGATAGCACGCTTTTCTGTACCTCTCTTTGTTTTAACTTTCTGAGCGTGTTTTTAATCCAAACATATCATATCTATATGTTTTTGGAATCAGGATTCGACAAGGAATAAGATGAAAGTGATTTCGACAATTTAATTTTGATAATAATTTTTATATATTTAATTTTCAGAGCTTGTTTTTAATCCAAATATAACATATTTATATGTTTTTGGAATCAGAAAATGATGGAGAATAAGATGAACGTAAATTTGGATCGTTTTATAAATTTTTATTTTTTAACAATTTTCAGATTTTTAATGACCAAAGTCATTAATTAATTTTTAAGCCACCAAGCTGAAATGCAATACCGAAGTCCGGGCTTCGTCGAAGATTACTTGACCAAAACTTCAACCAATTTGGTTGAAAAATGAGGGCGTGACAGTGCCGCCTCAAGTTTCACGAAAAGCCGGATATGACGTCATCAAAGACATTTATAAAAAAAAAAAATGAAAAAAAACGTTCGGGGATTTCATACCCAGGAACTCTCATGTCAAATTTCATAAAGATCGGTCCAGTAGTTTAGTCTGAATCGCTCTACACACACACACACCCACACACACACACACACACAGACACACACACACACATACACCACGACCCTCGTTTCGATTCCCCCTCGATGTTAAAATATTTAGTCAAAACTTGACTAAATATAAAAACAACTAACCTTGAAGTTGTGGAGTCATTATGTGTAGGGTAGTTGAAAACACTTACCGAACATTCTACCGACTTGTGAACTGACCAACTAATTAGCGACTTCTTCTTCTTCTTCTTCGTTCATGGGCTTAGACTCCCACGTTCACTCATGTTTTTAGCACGAGTGGATTTTTACGTGTATGACCGTTTTTACCCCGCCATTCAGGCAGCATACGCCGATTTCGGGGGAGGCATGCTGGGTATTTTCGTGTTTCTATTACCCACCGATTGCAGGATCTTGTCCGTGCGCACTTGGTCTTGTGTTTGTGTGTACACACGAAGGGGGTTAAGTCACTAGCAGGTCTGCACATAAGTTGACCTGGGAGATCGGAAAAATCTCCACTCTTAACCCACCAGGCGGCAGCGACCGAGATTCGAACTCACGACCTCCTGTTTAGTTTAAGCCACAGTCCTTCGCATGTAAATGATACTTTACTTTTTTTTCTCTTTTTTTTTTAAAGCTTGCCATGCACATTATGTGGGGCGTTTAATTTCAAATTCTACACATTTCCTTCAAATATTTGTGATCTTAACGATGGACATAACAATTCTCATGTTCAACCCCTCCTTGATATTAATCTGTTATATATAGACGTGTATGTATGCTGTTGAAATATGTGTTTGCGTGTAAATGATTCAGAATACCATCTATCAATCAATCAATCAATGTGAGGCTTATATCGCGCGTATTACGTGGGTACAGTTCTAAGCGCAGGGAATTATTATTATTATTATTTTTTATTTTATTTAATTTTTTTTTAAGTTAGTGGTTTTTAAGTTAGTAATTCATAAAAAAATTCTCACTCACAAAACATAGTCAAGCTGTTAATAGACGATGTTCGGAAATAACTCTGTTCGGTTCGTGAAAGAATGAATATCCTTAATTGCTTTTTCTCGGACAAAAGAATGCACACGTACGTGCTCATGTCCCGTGGTTCAGACACACCCTTCGCTAGTGATTGGCCCCTTCAATGTTTGTCTGATTAAAACCAAGGGTATTCACTATTTCACAACCCATAAAAACCGGACAGAGTTATTTCCGAACATCGTCTATTAACAGCTTGACTATGGTTTGTACAGAGTGAGAATTGTTGATGAGTTATTTTCTGAATTCCTTTATGTCAATGAATTCCTTTATGTCCATGTGAAATTCTTTGCCGATCTGAGAACATATTTAGCAAAACCGTTTTCTCGGGAAGGACTGTGCATTTAAGCAAATGTATGACACGTAAACAAGTTCAAGGCCGTACTGCGCATTTTAAGGAGATAATAACTACTTTACAGCACATTTTTCTTGAAACTGCTGCACTCCGAAGTGCTAAAAGATTAGTTCCTGGTCCACTATAGCTATTTTAAGGAGGGCGCGATTTCTTTTGACAGAAATATCAAATTACGTTTACGTTGTATGTATAAGTTACAGCTCCGTCCATCCATGGTATCGCCTGATATTTTGTCGAGACTGGGTCAATGAATATGATGACGTCACTCGAGGCTCTGCCGAGAGTGACGTCATTATATTCTTTCACCCCGTCGAGACAAAATATCACGCGATACCATGGATGGACGGAGCTGTAACGTATATATGGCATGACCAAAGTAAAGAGAATTTGTCATGGGATGTGGAAACAAATCATTGGAAATTCACCAAGGGCAATCAACCCAAGCCTAGAAGTTGTAGAACTATATTTTGTTTCAGTCTTGGCAAGGCCAGTTTTGTCCAGTTCCGGAAAAGACATCATGAACTCAGTCACCCTGCCGAGACGAAAAAACCAATTCCATGGATGAAAACGTATTTAAGCTTATTAGTGCTAGGACTAGCTGCAGAATAGGGGCTGAATTGTTCGGATTGGTATACCAACATGATACTTTATACAGTTAAAAAGACATCTCTCAGGATCCAAATGCCAGGGAGGGGCAACTTCTAAATGGTCTATGAACGAAAATATGACCTGTTTAGTAAGCATACCCTCAAAACGCACTTTTGCAGAAGGTGAACATTCAAAACACCAGTTCTTTGTAACTAAGAGTTTAGTTTACCTTTGAATTAATATTTATGTTTGCCTGTACCATGTTTCCAACATCAGGACAATAAACACACTGCAGGGCCGGATCCAGGGGGGGTTTCCGGGGTTTCCGGACCCCCCCCCCCCCCCCCCCCCCCCGCAGCCAAAAAAAAAAGTATAAAAAAAAATACATTTAAAAATAAAGAGAAACTGAAGGCTCAAATTGCACCAGATTCCTCCATTTTCCTTGATTTTTATCAACATTTTCCGGGGGGGCATGCCCCCGGGCCCCCCTAGGAGCTGGCCTTTGTCTTCTAAATGACGGTTTCGGAAGGTAGTTGGGTAATTTGCTGGCTCAGGTTGCACCAGATCGGTCAATTTTCCTTTTATTGGTAATCTAATTTGTCTTCTTAAATTTACTTTTTGAAGGTGTATTAGGGGAAGTTTCTTGGCTCAGATTGCACAAGATTGCTCCATTTTCGCGCCCACAACTAAACGCTTCGCGTCGTCGAATTGTCCCTTTAAGAAATTTGGAAACCCCCATGATGTGATCCGCCCCTGCACTGGCTATTGACGTTTTATAATTATATACAAATGAATCTGTTTTCTTTTCAAGAACGGTACCGTCTAGTAACAATCGCAAGCTTGCACATTGACTATTAAAATGATGCAAATGACAAATATATTCTTGCTAGTTGCTATCTTTTTGGAATGGGTTCATGATTCTGCTTTATTTTAAAGCAAAGACAGATGACACTACGACACTACATACTGATGTAAAACATACTGTCCGGTCAATTGTCTACAGATAAATTCTCAACAAGGTTGTAGAGGCCCTCCTATTTACAAAATTAATACTGTACGCGAAGCTGTATTTCTACTATTTGTTAACAAAGAAATGCATTTCATGCATAATGCCAGAGTTTGAAAAAGAAACCTGTAAACATAGTTTCTTCTATATCCATAGCGATTTACTCACATAACCGGTTCATGAATTCAGTCTTTCAGTCACGCTGGCATTTGCCATCACAGAAGCAAAGAGCAGTGCAGGGGACACCCGCTGTGGCACAGCTATACGGACCTCTACAACCTTTCTTGCAGCTGCATTTTACTAGTTCAGAGCAGATCTTAGATGCATCTGGAAGTGATGTCCAAACAGGCGAATAAGTTCCATCAACTTCTTCCCAGCCCCAGCTTGCAGGATCTGGAATCTCTGGCTGCGGAATGAGAGCTTCCTTCCAGATGATCTTTGCGTGTGTTCAAGAAGAGCAGCTTGAGTGGGTGGGGTGTTTTCCAGCATGCGCCCTTTCTTCGTGAACAGGTGTTTTCTGGCATGGTTCACCTTGTCGGAAACACTGGTCTTGTCGAACATCAACGAGACAAAGCGCTCAATCTGGCTGAACTTGTCCGGTGATGCAAACACCCAAAGGAACAGCTGTGAATTCTGGATCAGACATCCACACTTTCCAGCATCTCTTCTTACTGACACCAAAGAAAGATGACACAGTGTCGCAGCCAGTCAGAGAATGAAACATCAGAGGTGCTGCTGATTTCTCTGGGCGTAGTCGTGAATAGGCAGAAGACGATAGTGGGATCCAGCACAAATGCAACCCACAGGTTTTCCAGCTGGAGGGAATGGTAGTGAGCTGTTGCAAGCACCACTACATCAGTGTCTAAATTCCTGATCATGACGTCAGTGTGATTCATTCTGGCCAGGTCAGAACAGTGTACAACCAGTCTGGTGTCAGCCTCTACGTGTGAACAAGGGGACAGCCTGGCTCTTTGGTCCTCACTAATATATGTCACTAGAACTAACTAAGTTCACACCTTGTGTTGCAATGACCACTTTCCCGTCTTCCTTGACGAGCTTCAGATTTTCAGACAGGATGAAAGAGCTCTTCTTTGTTTTGACTGTTTCGTAGGAATTCTGGCCAGTTGCGTGGCAGAGCAACGTCTCCTTTCACTCTTCTCCTCATGCCAGAGCCTCGTTTCTTCCTCACTGATGACTTCAGACTGTTGTCACGGTAACAGTCCCAAACAATGTCAACGCGATCAGCGTTAGACAGGCACATCAGGACATATGCTAAAAAGACAGAATCACTGTACTCTTGGAATGTTTGTGCTTGGCGTGGCTTCAGAATATGCACCAGCGCAGCACCATCAATGAGAACAGCTGATACTTGTGGTTCAGTGAGTACTGGGTCATGAGTTTTCTCAAAACAGTGCAGGAGATCGCTTTTGTTGCCGTGGCGCAATTCTCCAGAATCTGAGATTGATGGAGGGAATGACTGGTTTTCGTGCTGAAAGAATTCATCAAGGTCTCCTCCTCTAGCCTGACATCCAACATACAATCTTGCAAACAAACCACAGTTGGTCTTGGCTGTCTTCAGCTTCAGATTCTTGGTCATCTGAGTAGACTTGTTCTGATTTCTGAAAAGGGCTACTCTGTTAAGGTGAATTGGGTCTGACAGTGGCTTTGACCTTTGCAGCAGCCTTTCAGCTAGTTTCAACCGGCTCAATCTGCGAATCCGGCGAATTATCTTATCATGGCTTACCCGTGAAGTGCAAAACCCTCGTCTGGCCATGTGAGCCAGTCCCAACATCGTGAGACGTGACTTGTTGTCAACTTGAGGGTCAATCTTCAAAGCAGCTTCCCGAATATGTGACTCAAGCTGGTATGTAGAACCTCCAGAAAGATTTCCAGTTTTGCCACAGTTAAACATACAGGTCTCTTTCTTGTGGAGAAACTTGCCCACTCTCTCTGCGTAATCTCTTTCCTGTCTCGCCTTCATCTTTTTCAGATTCATCATGCATGCCGTCTCTTTTCAGCTCTGTCCAACATTCTTTGGTTGTAGTTAGCACGGCAGTTCTTGTGCCACCTAGCTCCATGTTTGGCTAACGAAGACGCAATCCCTGACCCATCATTGAATTTGTCTATTTTCAGTGATGACTGAAACGCTCCAACTGCTTTAAAACCTTTTAAATGTCTCTCTGCTGGGCTGTAGCTTTCTTCGGTGGGATTTATCAGCTTTCCTGTTGTGTCCTTCTGGCAAAAGATGCACAGGCTCCAGTCCATGTGTTTATTTACGCCGCTTGCAATGTCTTCACTGCTTCAGTCTGAACACACACTGTTAAGTAATAAGTAACGTGTTAGATATACACATTATTTAGGTCCTTGGGCTCACCTGTATATCACCAAAGCTTTGGTGTGTTCCCTGGTCAATTCAAGCTTATTATTTACCTTCTTTTGTCTCTATTTGGGAGCACCTACAAATATAGCCTAACCCGAAGGTTCCAAAATATGATTGTTGGCTCATTTTTCAACCATTTATTTATTTTTTCACTTAAAGGCATTAAAAAGACAACAACAACCCAATAATATGGATTTATTATGTTTATTCAGTCTTATATTATAGTTTATATGTGTTAAAACGCCCAAACTGTGTGTTTGACATTGTTCGCGACTAGGCACTCCGTTGCCTAGCAACCAAATTTACCAGAGGACAAAAATTGCTTGCCCCCCCCCCCCCCCCCCCCCCCCCCTGGAATTTACATTCTTTAGATGTCTTCTAACAGCACACCAAATTATATGTTGGTATACAAATTTGAACAATCGTTTCAACTGGGGGCCCCACTATATATCCCGTGACGCATCAAAGCTAAATTTTGTTTTGAAATGTCTTCACAACGTACAGATAACTTATAACGACATAATCGCCTCCACAAGACAGGAAAAACGCACACTTTGTTTTTCGTCTGCTACAAATCTAGTCTTGTTGGTTGACGGAGAGAATAAAGCTTCAATCGTACCTTCATTAACAGGAATAAATGCCCAATCCGCTGTCAGTTCGCAACTGAACCTTGTTTTTTACATTTAGTCAAGTTTTGACTAAATGTTTTAACGTAGAGGGGGAAATCGAGACGAGGGTCGTGGTGTATGTGCGTCTGTCTGTCTGTGTGTGTGTGTGTGTGCGTGTAGAGCGATTCAGACCAAACTACTGGACCGATCTTTATGAAATTTGACATGAGAGTTCCTGGGATTGATATCCCCATACGTTTTTTTAATTTTTTTGATAAATGTCTTTGATGACGTCATATCCGGCTTTTCGTGAAAGTTGAGGCGGCACTGTCACGCCCTCATTTTTCAACCAAATTGGTTCAAATTTTGGTCAAGTAATCTTCGACGAAGCCCGGGGTTCGGTATTGCATTTCAGCTTGGTGGCTTAAAAATTAATTAATGACTTTGGTCATTACAAATCGGAAAATTGTAAAAAAAAATAAAAATTTATAAAACGATCCAAATTTACGTTTATCTTATTCTCCATCATTTGCTGATTCCAAAAACATATAAATATGTTATATTCGGATTAAAAACAAGCTCTGAAAATTAAATATATAAAAATTATTATCAAAATTAAATTGTCCAAATCAATTTAAAAACACTTTCATCTTATTCCTTGTCGGTTCCTGATTCCAAAAACATATAGATGTGATATGTTTGGATTAAAAACACGCTCAGAAAGTTAAAACAAAGAGAGGTACAGAAAAGCGTGCTATCCTTCTTAGCGCAACTACTACCCCGCTCTTCTTGTCAATTTCACTGCCTTTAGCGGGGCTCACACACAGGCGGAGCAAGCGGAGCAGGCTGCTCCGATCCTGCTCCGCTCTCCACCTGCCCTCTCACACACAAGCTCCGGTTCCGGAGCAGGCTGCTCCGATCCTGCTCCGGTAGGGGATTCCCCTATGATATGACGTAGTTTCTCCACTCGCGCAGTCTGATGGGAAATATTTTTTACACGTGGATAAGAAGTGGCGGGAAAAAAACACCGTGATGTTTACCAAAGGAGACAAAAGTCTTGTCTTTTATCGCAATTACTGAACATATTTCTAAATGGACTCTGTATAAGTCAGTGTGTGTGCGTGTGTGCCAGTGCGTTTTAGAGCTTTTCAGACACAAGCTATGTGAGTGTGGGGGTCGGGTGAAGAGAGAGGTGGACTAACAACTGTTGGGACATGTTTTAAGTTTTGGTTCTTTTTTGTTTTATCGAGTTATATCCGAAGCTTCAAAGATGTTGAATGTGTATAGTTACACTAGCTTCCATGGAATCCATTCTTTTTTTTTTTAGATCTACTACTAACAATCTCTCTTGCAGACGGTTAGACTGTTGCTTTATGTTACGCGCAATATGGCTTTGATTTAGATTTAGTTTTTTTCATTTTGTGTGTGGTTTGATTTAGCTTCACTCTACTCAGAAGAAATGTTTTAAACATGATTAACAAAATATTACTTTATGGATGTTTGCAAATAGAAACGTACGTGTGTCAACAGCGCAACAAGTTTCTAAAGAGGACGATATAGAACGCTCATGGCCGGACCGTATCAGGTTGGGGGGGCCCCCAATTGTGTTAGGGGTTCATTAGTTGAGGGCGCTAGGGAGGTCTGGACGTTTTGAAATGTAGATGAGAATATGTGGAATCTAGCTGGCGCGTTCTCCGAATATTTGTCATGATTTATTGATTTTTATTTTATTTTCACCCTTGGAGGAGATACATGTTCAGTCCGGGTGGGGGGGGGGGGGGGGGGGGGGGTGACAGGAACCCCCCCTGGATCCGTCCTTGACGCTAGACAAAAAAGTATCTGTGCTGTAGCTTTTTTTATGTTTTATCTCACCCTCATTTTTGAATGTTGTTTGCACACACACACACACACACACACACATACACACACACACACACAACACACACACTTTTGATCCCATTCCATGTATTGCGAAGACTTTATTCAGGGTTTTAGCTAGTACTTAAACATCCAATTTCAAAGCACAAGTCTGAGCTGAGAATAGATATGCATAAATGTGTAAAATAATGGTGATTTGTGATCAAAACACTTCACAGGGAAGCTTGTTTATATGTCTTATGTATGTGTCTTCCATCGCCCTGGCAACATCAGAACTCCACACCAGCCTGCAAAAGTATAAACATAAAGGGTGACACAAATGAAACAAATGCAGCCCATAAAAATGCTTAATACTTCTTGACCTGTTGACCTAGTTAGTTAATATTTGGCGATTATTAACTATATCTTATGCATGACAAAGGTCAACACAGTGGCGAGTTCACAGGTCAAATGGAGGGGTAATTTGGAACACTTTTGAGTTTTGATCTAGCTGTAATCTTCTTTTTTCAGCACATTTTCAACCAAAAACAAGAAGGGCAAAGCCCATACGACTCACATGCTTGACCTTGACCTTTACATGACCTTGACCTTCAGGGTCAAGGTCAAATAACTAAACCTAGCAATGACATCATACACTAACTGCTTTACACATTTTTCCTACCAAAATACATGTGACCTTGGGTCAAGGTCATCCAAGGTCATGCAACACAAAGCTGTTAATTCAAGACATAGGAAGTACAATGGTGCTTATTGGCCCTTTCTACCATGAGATATGGTCACTTTTAGTGGTTCACTACCTTATTTTGGTCACATTTCATAAGGGTCAAAGTGACCTTGACCTTGATCATATGTGACCAAATGTGTCTCATGATGAAAGCATAACATGTGCCCCACATAATTTTTAAGTTTGAAACAGTTATCTTCCATAGTTCAGGGTCAAGGTCACTTCAAAATATGTATACAATCCAACTTTGAAGAGCTCCTGTGACCTTGACCTTGAAGCAAGGTAAACCAAACTGGTATCAAAAGATGGGGCTTACTTTGCCCTATATATCATATATAGGTGAGGAATTCAATCTCAAAAACTTCAGAGAAAATGGGAAAAATGGGAAAAATACCTGTTTTTTAGACAACATTTATGGCCCCTGCGACCTTGACCTTGAAGCAAGGTCAAGATGCTATGTATATTTTTTGGGGCCTTGTCATCATACACCATCTTGCCAAATTTGGTACTGATAGACTGAATAGTGTCCAAGAAATATCCAACGTTAAAGTTTTCCGGCCGGCCGGCTGGCTCACTTTTGCTTCGCATGTGAGTCAAAAAGGACTAAAACATTACGTCTCCAATGAGTTAACAAGATCGTAAGATTTTGTTGATCTTGTCCGACTGGATTTTGTGTATACAAGTGTTATCTGATAGTTACCTTATTGCTTCATGTGTCATTAACGGTGTAACTGGTTGTCTGAGGGATGCATTGACTAAGATCTCATATATGCTAGATGTCGAAAAACTACTCAAATTACCTGCCCTCGAAAGGGTGGTAACCAAGCTAAAAAAAAGACGCCATAGGAAATTAAGTAGCGTGGAAGGATGGGAGGGTATAAACTATGAGAATTGGGTAAGTATATTAATTATACGAAAATTTATTATTGAAATTTTCATTTGAATTACATAGTTTATACCCTCCAAAACTAACACTCTTAAATTCTTTAATGCTTAAATCGGATTAATTAGTGTACGGCTCCATATAAAACCCGAAACGGTTGAGTCTATCCCCGAATTCGGATCCTTTTTGGAAAGAGCCCAAAAGACAGACCATTTCACCTACAACATTGTAACTTTTGGTATTGGTCATACCTAAGCTGAAATTAATGTACAGCAAATATACAGTGCAAAATGCCGTTAACGGTCTTGCAGGCAACTCAGTTAGCTATCCTGCCTATGCAACTGACTCACGAAGTCTCGCACACAGATAAACAAATGAGGGAAGGGGCCTGTGTCGTCTTCAACCAATAAACACACACACACACACACACACACACACACACACACACACACACACACACACACACACACACACGCGCGCGCACTAAAGATGAATATTGCATATGCATAATGCAAAAGAAGACAACTTAATCTGATAATCTATAGATGTAGTGACTGGTGCAATATTTTAACGAATTTAAAAGGACGACTCTGAAATGTATCATGTGAACCAACTTCTCAATAAACAAAATGAAGACCAGTTTAAAAAGTTACCTGTTTCATTTTGGAATGTTTTTGGTCCCATCACATCTCTGATGTACACTCCATAGACGCACTGTAGTAATAAAAAAAAACTGTTTAAGGAGAAAAAAGATTATGCAGGGAGGAAGAACAGTAAGAACAACAGAATCAGCAGCAACATTCACTAATCTTACTCCACATAACACATAACACTGAATCTCAGTGAAGAGTTAGTGATCCAAATATTTTAATTAAACAGAGAGACACAGAGAGATTGAGAAGGAGACAACAGCTATGTGCATGTGCGTGTGTGTTTGTGTGTGTGTGTGAGGGGAAATTTAGTCATTGAAAACTAAACACTTTCTACTCTTCAATATCAACAGTCATAGACATAAGATTAAGAGCCACTGGGAAAGTTGGACATGAACATGTATATGTTGCAGGTGAGGAGGGGGGGGGGGGGGGGGGGGCTGGAGGGTCTTTGTTGTTTGTAGATTATAACTTTGCACAAATTCCTGTTTTGTAACACTGTAATGTATAAGTAGAAATGACTGTGGAATAACTTTCTTCTGTTATATCAGTATGATTATTTGCAAAGTTACCCGGATCATTGTGGCATCCTCTTAATCCTATCACGTCTGAGACTTTAGTAGACGTGCCTGTAGAGGGAAGGGATGGGGGAAGGGGGTGGAGGGTGGGCATAGAGAGTGTCGGTGTAATATGAAGGAGGGAGGGGAGAACCATTGGTAAATAAAACTCTTATAATATCAACAGTTCTGAAACTATTTGAGCACGAGTTTCCCATTACCACACAAAGGTGCAGATAGCAACAGATGTTACACCGAGAGTGGGGGGGGGGGGGGGACTTTTAGAGGGTTAGTTGTTGGACTGTAGTATCTGAATAGCAGTGCTATGGGGTGAGGGTGGTGCTGGGGCGGAGTATGTATCGTATGTAACTTGAATTGGATATTAATAAGCATGATCACTCAGACTAGAGCTAAAAAACGGTGTTAATCTTCACAGACATTACATAATATGAATTCACAAGCATGTACCTTTTGTTTTGCCCTTGAGTTTGGTAGAAGGAAATATTGAGTGTCGAACACAAGTTGCATTGATCACTGACACTGCGTCACCCTGCGGTCAATCTCCTCTGATCTGCAGATTGCACCTGCACAAACCCAAACAATGTTATGATCGCAAAAAGCCTGCATAGCCAATGGATCTAAGAACACAAACACTCGATGGATCTAATTAGAGAGTCTGCAAACGAGTCATTTTACGTTGGAAATTCAATGACAATCTGTCAGTCAATGAAGCAGATAGATCTGTCCCTGCGATTGTTTTTGCAAGCAGATACATGTTTGAACTTCACTTATCCCGTTATCATTCAACAAATTGATATCTTGCATGATGAATTTTGTGCCGAGGAGCTGAACAAACAATCAAAATCAAGCAAGTGGTACATTCAGAAGACAAACTTCAGTCGCAAAAAACAAACTGACGAGAAAGAACCTAGCTTAATTACTGCTGTATTGATTTCGGCCAAACCAACGCATTTGCATACCGAAGTCATTCCTCCTTTGATTCCAATCATTGTGCATGATCTTAATGCAAAAATATATACAAAAACGAGCTGATCGAAATGAGTAACATTGCACCTGCATTGACTGTACTGCAAAAGCGAAGGTCGTCTGCGACTGGAGATTTCGAAGTTGAACAGCAGCGTTTCTTCACACTCAGCTGTTGGCTTCCTCGGAAAAGTGAAAAGCGTGACTTGAAATCTAGCGGAAACCACATTCTATCTTTCCGTTTCGGTATTCTTGTGTAAAATCCATGAAAAAGTTCTTTCGAAAAAGGCGGCCGTCGTTATTTGGGATGCCACCTAGTGTCACACTACTATTTCCGGAGAAAGTGATGAGTGCGCTGATTGGCTGCACCGCTGCACCGGAGCCAAAAAATAGAAACGTGTCCTATTCCTTGCTCCGCACCGCACACACAACTTTCTCCACTCCTGCAACGGAAGTAGCGTCATCTCTCCGCCTGGTGCAGCCTACTCCACCCTTGCTCCGCTTGCTCCACCTGTGTGTGAGCCCCGCTTTTGCCGTGAGCGGTGGACTGACGATGCTACGAGTATACGGTCTTGCTGAAAAATGGCAGCTACTTGACTAAATGTTGTATTTTCGCCTTACGCGACTTGTTTTCTTTAACTTTTTGGTTAACATTGAAACGGCAACCCAAAAGAGTGTTTTAGCTGTTTCAAGACACAGGCTTAGCTCCTTCTTTTGAGTTGCTTTTCAGTCTAAAATGACACCGGAAGCGAACAAATTGTCGCGTATACTGTCGTCACAAAAAGACGTCATGACAAAGTTACACGCAAAGCGAAAGAGACTTTGACGTCATTTACTTTTGTTTGGAATTTTCCGTCTGTTCCTAGCTTGTCAGTGAAGACCTGACGTGAGTAAGCTTACCCTTTGCAGCTGTGAAATAATCAGTCTTGTGTCTCGGTCGTGTAGGTACAGAGTTTGCTTCTGCAATCATTGTGTTCGTGTTGATGACGGCTTCATAAGATTTCCATTTTCTTGTTTCTGCGCACTGGGCGAAAAGTGGCGTTTTGTATCTTACAAAACTACTCAAAATCCCAACAAAACTTCAAGTTTCAATGGGTTTATCACATTTTGGTGTTCACGACAACGCCAGATTTTGATTGGATTTTGTTGAAGTTATCGCTGCGAAATTGCCTGGAATTTCAGCGCGTTTTGCGACGGTCAAAACATCATGTTAAACCATGTTACAGCATGTCTGTAACATGCAAAAATGTCAAGTTTTGATGGCATTAAAGCTTTGGTTTAACGCCAAGTAACATCATGTTATCGTAGACTTAACTTGCAAAACTGCTTGTTTTGGTGGTGTTACAGCTTGCTTGTAATGTGATTAACATCATGTTATTGCTGGTTTAACATGCAAAACCCCATGTTATGTTGGTGTTAAAGATTGCTCAAATGCCTATTAACTCCATGTTATGTTGGTGTTAAAGCTTGCTCAAATGCCTATTAACACCATGTTAGTTGGTGTTAGGCTTGATTATTAATGTAAAAAAACACCATGTTATGACGTTCACATAATTGTTTTCACCTGGATGGAATTTTGTGGAAAAGAAAGCATGTTGTTTGGGAATTGTGTGCGGGTTTCATGCTTGGATATTGCACTTTGCTGACTTGTCACAGGTCAATTGACATTTAACAATATTAGTTTTCAAATGCATCATCCTTCACACATTATGTAAACATCTTTAACATTAACACTTTGGTTGTAAAATTATTGCACTTTATTCAAACAGGACAAAAACAAAAATGCTGATTCACAATGTACAATAGCAAAGGACTATTTTGAGTGGAGACAGTGTTCATCCACACTATAATTGGATAAGCTAAAATAAATTATTCAAATCGGTGAAGGCCACATGAAATGAAAACACACCATCAGTAAATTACTTCCCTTGTGATTAAGAGCGTCATACCCATAAAAGCCATGTAAGTTTTAGCCCATGTGAGTGTGTGTTGGGAGGGGGGGGGGGGGGGGGGCAGATGCCCTGTCAGGGTTCCTGCAGGGCAGAGCTGATACAATTCAAGGAGTTTTCAAGGACATTTCCAGGACCAAATAAATGCTTTTCAAGGACATGATTTTCCCCAAATTAATGCGGTTCTCCGCGTCTGCAAACTATTAGTCATTCCGTAGTTGTTTCCCTTGCTAACTTCCGGGAAGGAAAGCAACTACGGGTGACTAATAATAGTTAGTTCGTCTGCTTTCGTTTTCACTCGATCTTTTATTCTCCCAAAATGTGTGTACTGTATTTGACGAAAAAAAAAGGGGGTTAGATTTTTTTTTTAATAAAGACAAGCTGCTGACGAAATGTCCCAGTAAACATTTTGGGTGCGCCGCGCATGCGCCGCGCATGCACCATACACCTGCGCCGTGCATGCGCCTCATGGAACTTTGGTGCATGCGCCTCAGTCAATACTATGATCGTCCACTAGTCGACGCGGCGCATGCGTATATGGTGCGCCTGACCATCGCGTGACCATGCCTGGAGCAGGTGACATGCATGCTAGAAGTCGATGCGGCGCATCCCAAGTAATTCGAAGTAAAACAAAATTCGAGGTATGATGACTATGCATGTACGCAATCTAACTGGACACAATGTTGACTTGAAAGACATATTGTAATATCATACATGGCATCACACAATAATCAAAGACACAAATGGAAAACGTGTAATTAACACCGTTACCTACTATACAATTGATAATATATATATACCACTCACTTGCTATTCGCCTAAATGCTTGCGGTGTGCTGTGACACATGTAAGAAACCAAAAGAAAAAAAGACTTTACTTTGGCGAAAAGAGCATATGCTGCTTATTTTTGTACATAACTGCTATAACTGTATTTTTACATGTAAAAAACATAGAGATATATCTTACCATTTCACCAAGACGGTCAAATTATTGACGATGAATAACGCATAATAAGGGGAGATCATGATGACGTACATGTCTATGGTTGCACAGTTGCCGCCCTTGGTTCGAAAACCCGGGGAACAGGATCAGGAATATCTAGTCGCTGGAACCTATAAGGTTATGCGGCGACTTATCAGATGATAATGTTTCGAACTTATCTTTTAAAAATTAAGTAAACAAATCTATGGAATATTTTGGAGTTCCATTGTGATTGGTTAAACAGATCTATATATCTTCTTATTATTTTATCCGTACTGTGTTTACATTTGAAAACAGATCTTTTCCGACGCCCCCCACTAAATTCATTTAAAAAAAAACCAAGACCTATAGGCTCTCGAAAATTTGATTTTCATAAGCACATTCCCCCCCTCTTCGTTCACAAAAAATCCGCAGGCGCTAGCTCTTACGGTTAGGACGCCGCTCTCGTGAAACGTTTTGGGGAAATCAAGCTGCTTGCCGTAAGGGGCCAGATATTGTTTTGCCAATTTTTTTTTAGTGTACCCCTTCAATAGCATGATACTGTCTTAAAAGGATTTTGAAATCGCTTGAGCCGTTTAGCCGCCGAATTAAATTAAAGAAATAGCTATATTTGGACTTTTTCACATTTTAAAGCTGGGTTTTTTTCCTACCGTCTGCACGACCAACCCACAATCCGATGTACCTTTCGGCTCTACGTGAAAACAAAATTAACAAACAAACAAACCAACAACAACAAAAACCAAGCAAAACAAATACACCAGCATTTTGGAACTGCGCGGCGTCGGTATGGCGCATTGACAGTGGCGATGGTGTAACCTAGAATTTAAATGCACCGGCGCGTAGTCTCCGCGGCGTATGTCCGCGCAGGTGGGATCGCCCAAGCGACGGTGAATGCATGCGCGGCGCACCATAAATGTTTACTGGGGTATAGGCAACAATTTTGAAAAATCAAGTACTTTTCAATGACTATTTAACAAAACTCTATTTTCAAGCACTTTTCAAGGCCTGGAAAAGGTTTTCCAATTTTCAAGGAGTTTTCCAGGGTTCAAGGACTCTGTACGAACCCTGCCCTGTGAAAACATTGGCCATAGATATATATGTGAATTACTTCCCTTGGGTATGAACATTTATGAATGATTAAATGGGTGAAAGAAGGCCATACAAAATAAAAATCAGCAAATAACTAAATCACTTCCCTTGTGAGTAAGAACAGTCACACCAATGTTCCAACTTTTTGCTAAAAATTCGCCTACAATGTGACCTTCAAAGTTGAAAAGGGGTAACTGAACTTCATGTTTGGATGTCATGGAGTCCAACATGTCAGTAAATTTTGAAAGCCCTAGATTCATAAACATCTGAAAACTGCTCAACGTCTTTGCATCACGGCACATTAATAAAAGTAAGAGTTAGTAAGACTGGCCTAACTGCTATGGTGAGGCAGTAATCACTCGTTGATGAATTCTTTTCTTTCTTTATTTGTTGTTTAACGTCGTTTTCAACCATTCAAGGTTATATTGCGACAGGAAAAGGGGGAGATGGGATAGAGGAAAGGGGGAAGATGGGATAGTGCCACTTGTCAATTGTTTCTTGTTCACAAAAGCACTAATCAACAAGAAGAGCAAACGCTCGATCGAGTCACTTTCGCAGTTCTGAATATTATATGAGGCATCAGATGGACAGGAAGAAATTGCTATTCACAACACAATGAGTCACGTTCACATAAAATTTGAGCCCGGTCACTTTTATAGTTTCCGAGAAAAGCCCAACGTTAAGTTGTGTGTTGCCGAACAGAAAAGGCTAGTTATCTCCCTTGTTTTTCTGATAACGTTCGTAAAAGGCTACAGATGTAAATACTTTGATGTAAAGAATAATCCTACAAAGTTTCAATCACATCCGATGAACTTTGTCAAAGATATAAAATGTCTAATTTTTCCTTTGACGCTGACCTGTGACCTTGAAAAAGGTCAAAGGTCAACGAAACCATCGTTAAAGTGTAGAGGTCTTTGGAGGTCACGACTAAACAAAATATGAGCCCGATCGCTTTGATAGTTTTCGAGAAAAGTCCAACGTTAAGGTGGTGTCTACGGACGGCCGGTCGGACGGCCGGCCGGCCGGACAGACTAACACTGACCGATTACATAGAGTCACATTTTCTCAAGTGACTAAAAAAACTGCTCCAGGGGCTTGCAACGTAGTACAATATATGACCTTACTGGGAGAATGCAAGTTTCCAGTACAAAGGACTTAACATTTCTTACATACTGCTTGACTAAAATCTTTACAAACATTGACTATATTCTATACAAGAAACACTGCTTAATATGTAGGTAAATGCACAACAGGTTGTGAACAGAAAATCCAAAAACGTAAGGTCTTAAAAGCGGGGAAGTTTGAAAAGGGGGGGAGGGGGGGACCTAAAATGTGGCGATCATAACAACCGGCATGGGTGGCCGAGTGGTAACGCACTTGCGCTCGGAATCGAGAGGTTGCGTGTTCGACCCTGGGTCAGGCCGCTATTTATTTCTCCCCCCTTTCCTAACCTAGGTGGTGGGTTCAAGTGCTAGTCTTTCGGATGAGCCAAAAAACCGAGGTCCCTTCGTGTACACTACATTGGGGGTGCACGTTAAAGATCCCACGATTGACAAAACGGTCTTTCCTGGCAAAATTGTATTCTTTCTTTATTTGGTGTTTAACGTCGTTTTCAACCACGAAGGTTATATCGCGACGGGCAAAATTGTATAGGCATAGCTAAAAATGTCCACCAAATACCCGTGTGACTTGGAATAATAGGCCGTGAAAAGTAGGATATGCGCCGAAATAGCTGCGATCTGCTGGCCGATGTGAATGCGTGATGTATTGTGTAAAAAAATTCCATCTCACACGACATAAATAAATCCCTGCGCCTTGAATATGTGCGCGATATAAATTGCATAAAAAAAAATCAAAACAAAATCCCTGCGCTTAGAACTGTACCCACGGAATACGCGTGATATAACTATAAGCCTCATATTGATTGATTGATTGATAATTTATCTAACAAAGTTCAGGTATGGATATATATATATATCTGTACACACAGTCACTATGTACATTGCATCTGTTCTCATTCGGCACATATCCGCATCCTGCCTAGACGGTTAGCTTCAGTCGCTTCCTGTAACGTTGATCTAACGCCAGCATTCTAGCCTGTTGATACACAGTTTCTAGAATTCTGAGTGACCTGCTGCAGCACAGCTGGTCTCGGCTTAAAAAATCTTGGTCAACAAAGATGGGGTACAAAGTGTTATAAAATAAAGCGTCCTTCCAAAGTCGATGACAGGTCCCCAGAGTATTCACAAAATTATATGGTACTGGAAGCCTTGCATGGCGACGAAAAAGATGTCCACGCCTACATGAAGAAGTATCCTTCACGGCTTCAGCGGAAACAGTCGGCTGGGGATGAGGACTAATGGTGAACCTATGTAAAACATATGAGAGACAAGAACAAATTTATGTCAACGGAAAAACAAAGAAAGAAGTAGAAAAGGACCTTCCCACCTTAACCCACCTTAACACAGTGAAAATGAAAAACACATGCGAATGTACTTATTTTTTAAACCCCCCCCCCCCCCCCTCCAATTAAGACCAATTATCCAAGATATTTTTCAGTCTTCAAAGGAGAATTTCACTGTTCTCATGGAACCCTCAAGAAAACTGAGCTGTGCTAATATATTATATAACTGCAAACATCCCTCAAATTCAATATTGCAAGCCACTATACATTCCTCATAAAGGCACATTCCTTCATGCTCACGTGTGAAAACTAACATAAGTTTACAAGTGTGTATCTATTTATAATAATAATAATAATAATAACGGGCATTTATAAAGCGCCTTATCAGAAGTTCAAAGCGCGTGACAACAATACATGTATAAAAAATTCATACAATCACTGTCAGATTCAAACAACACATCATGCACATCTCACATCCCCAGACTCTATGCTAAGGCCAACAAAACAAAATAGTCTGTTTACGGTATCCCAACCGACCCCACCTGTATCTGTTCCTTGCTGTTCTCCAAGAGACACCATGGTGCAACAAGCTGAAGGGTGTCCTGTCGTATTTCCTCGAAGTTGTAGTAGGCAAAGCAGGAGGTGGGGGGCGACTGACCTGCAGCAGAATTCAAATCAATTAGTCAAGTCACTATGACATATCTTTATTGTTATCGCCACACCAACCCTAAATTTTTCCTTCCATACTGTACAGGGTCCCCACTGCTTTTTAGAAACAAAATTCCATGACTTTTTCATGAGCCTCAATAACATTTTCCATGACTAGATCCACAGGTCGCCATTTGCGAACACGCAAACTTTTTACGTCTTGTCACTGCCAGTTTTGACACTGGCTTGCTTTGCACTGAATTTGAGTCAGTTTCTACGCAGTGTCTCTTCGACAAGCAAGTCAAGCATTTGCTAGGCAGTCAGATTATCGGTAATGTTTGCTGGTCCTGTCATTTCACTAAACTGGACCAGCCACTGTTTGTATCCATCTGCACTTTCGTAAATTCTGTTTCGTAACCGTCACTGTGACTTGATGAACTGTCATTTTTTTCACCGCGATACACAGTTCATTGCGAAGATCTTCCTCGGTAATTCGTTCCAATTCCGCATACTTTTTGTTGTCAAGAAACAACTGAAAGAAAGTTTCAAACTCATCATCCTCCATCTTGCTTGTCGAAGCGCTAAAGTACTTTATCGATGCAAAAACAAACAAGAAGAGCAAACGCTCGATCGAGTCACTTTCGCAGTTCTGAATATTATATGAGGCATCAGATGGACAGGAAGAAATTGCTATTCACAACACAATGAGTCACGTTCACATAAAATTTGAGCCCGGTCACTTTTATAGTTTCCGAGAAAAGCCCAACGTTAAGTTGTGTGTTGCCGAACAGAAAAGGCTAGCTATCTCCCTTGTTTTTCTGATAACGTTCGTAAAAGGCTACAGATGTAAATACTTTGATGTAAAGAATAATCCTACAAAGTTTCAATCACATCCGATGAACTTTGTCAAAGATATAAAATGTCTAATTTTTCCTTTGACACTGACCTGTGACCTTGAAAAAGGTCAAAGGTCAACGAAACCATCGTTAAAGTGTAGAGGTCATTGGAGGTCACGACTAAACAAAATATGAGCCCGATCGCTTTGATAGTTTCCGAGAAAAGTCCAACGTTAAGGTGGTGTCTACGGACGGCCGGCCGGCCGGACAGACTAACACTGACCGATTACATAGAGTCACATTTTCTCAAGTGACTCAAAAACTTCGACGAAACCGACTCAAATGCAGCGCAGACGACACGACGAGATAACAGAAGGAAGTGAGCCTCGCTTTGGCTCAAGTGCCGTTAAAAATACCGTTATTCTCGTATGCAAATATGAACGAGAAGTTGGTCATACGAACAAGCCTTGTGCTGGAGACGCAAATCGCGGGGGGGGGGGGGGGGGGGGGGGGGGGGTGGTGGAATGGCTGGGCAACGAAAATCGCCGCTGGCGTGCTAAAGGTTAATTTTTCTTTCTTTTTTATTTTTTTTAAATTCCATGACTTTCCATGACTTGAATTGAAATTCCATGACTTTCCAGGCCTGGAAAATTAAAAATCAAATTCCATGACTTTCCAGGTTTTCCATGACCTGTACGAACCCTGCTGTATTTGTTATCCTGAGAGAGAAAAATCCATGTTGCAGACTCAACTGGAAAAATTCCCTTCTCCATCATCTAGTGGACAGAGCTCACATGATTACAAACAAATCTTTTTTTAAAGTCACATACTTTGTGCGACAGTGTTAGTTTACTGCAACTGTAATTTATAAATAGCAAATTAATAAATATCACTTATCACTATCAGATAATCAGCTAAATGCCTGGCAGATGACCCTCATTCAAAGTGAGTCGTGGCTAAACCATGAAACTAGAAAAACAGGTTATACAGTGGAACACCCCTTTTAAGACCTACAATAATCTGAGAAAATTCAGTCTTAAAAAGGAGGGAGTCTTAAAAGGGGGGTAATTTTACAGAGGTTGTGAACAGAAAGTCTGAGAAAACAAGGTCTTTAAAAGGAGGGAGTCTTAAATTGGGGGGTTCCACTGTACCACAATATAAATCTCACACTGACAGCGGACAAAAACTGAGAAAACACCCAGTATACATCGGTACTCACAAAAGAGTTACAAGTAGCATCTCCAGGAGCCGAAATCCCAAGCCCTTGATATCTGCACGTTTAGCATCTTGTACCTGGAATAGTATGAAGATAACATGTCATTGTCACCGTCAGTAAATCACTTTATCAAAATTATCAATATCATATGATTACTTACTAAAATAACTTTATGAAGTGATCTAGCACTGTCAATGGCAATAGTATCATGACAGTTTGACAGTGAGATTACGATTAATCATCCTCATTAACAAATAACATAGATCAGTTCTAATGTAGTACCTGTTTGTAGTGAACTCACCAGCAGAAGTATTGCATACATGTATTAATTGCGCATTACTGAATCCATGCACCCACATAGTCTCTTACTAATTTGCAAAACCATAATGACTTCAAACCTCTGATGAATTACATAACTCATTTATGAAGAGTAGTTAATACTAATAGTTGTAGTACAAACCCAAGTTTGTGTGCGTGTTTGTATGTGTGGGTGTCGAGGGGTGGGGGGGGGGACGGGGACGGTTACCGATGGTTCACCCACAAAAATGTACACTTACTAAGTAACACTTAAAGTAACTATTTTCAAAGCTTCTTGCTTACCTTGGAATAGTGTCAAGCAGCTTATGTTGTGTCTAGATCAGCCATCAGATCTTCACACTCAGCGGGGTCAGCCTGCACATGCTGCAAACTGGACATGCCTGCAATTCTTGAGTAACCAATCTGTTGTTGCGGAGACAACGGAACCATGCTCAAGTCAGGTCCAACTGAAATAAAAGCATATTGTTAGCTGATAAATGATTTGGTCAAGCAAAAC
The DNA here is from genome assembly GCF_037325665.1 of Littorina saxatilis. NCBI lineage: Eukaryota > Metazoa > Mollusca > Gastropoda > Littorinimorpha > Littorinidae > Littorina > Littorina saxatilis. The sequence goes on from NC_090257.1 coordinate 20,115,053, forward strand.
CATGCGGTATTTTTTTAATAAAATATTTAAATTTAGGCAAGCGATTCACAGAGCGCAGCGCGCTGTGCAGCGCGGCAATTCACAGAGCGCGGCACGTTGTGCAGCGCAGCGATTCCCAGAGCGCGGCTATTGCTCTCACCAGCGCAGATTGTTGATGCGCTTTATTTTTGTACATGTATGCATGATTATCAGCAACATTTTACAGTCTTTCTTTGAAAGCAACTTCAGGGCTGCAAGACTACAAAATTGCACTTTATGCAGACTGAATATATATATATATATATACGCGTTCAAATCAACTGGAAAAAAACCCACGCTGAAAAAATGATCTGCGCATGCGCGAATTCCAAAATGGCTGCTGAAGTGTTAAACTGGTGTGACACCGATTAACAGTTCCGCGGCACTGTACTCGGATAATTGTTTAAAAACGTCATCCCAGTTTAAAAACTCAGCTCCTTTCCATATATAGTAGAAGCCATTGCAATGACATGTAGTGATATGAGTATGAGTATGACTGCCAAGTATTCAAGGTCGGTGTCACAAACTGAAAACTCTGCCTGAACAATCCTTCTCATTGCGGTCAATGCGCATGCGCTAACATGGGGAGATTAATCAGGTCGTGAACAACCTAACCCTTAGCCTTACCCTAACCCATGGTTCGATCGGTCAAAGGGTCGCATTTTTGTAAGTCCAAGATTGGCGCATGCGCATTGACCGCAATGAGAAGGATTGTTCAGCAGAGGTAGGCACGTTTTTACATCGACGCGGCGATATACTGGTGAATTCAGTTGAAAGAGTGAGAGAGAGAGAATGGCTCAGCTCTGTTTTTCGTTTTATTGACAGTTTTATTTCTCAAATAGATCAGATAGATGTAGCTGTTGTAAACTTTGCGATTGTGAAGGAAATGTATCGGCAGAATACATCGCGCGTCGTGAATCGCAGCGTTCCTCGTAGTGCAGCGCGTTGTAAATCGCAACGCTGCACAACGCGACGCGCGCTGTGAATCCACTTCGTTAAATTTATGTATACCTCGCTGATGCAAAAATAATGTACTTATTAACTATTAGCATTTAGCTGGTCATTCAAACCATAGCTTGTTTAAAGCTAGTAGTAGCAGTAGTATTTAGTACTAGTAGTAATGATTTAGTAAAATACTACTATAGTAGAACTCGAACTCCTATTGCTAGTAAATTACTAATTAGTGCACACAAGAACAACAATGGCAGTTGGCAATGGCACTGGCAGAATACGATCAAATATCATTATTAGTCTCACCATGGGTTGACGTCCCATCAAAATGAATCACTGAATGAATTAGGGACTGAATCAAACTTCAGAGACATCATTGCAATTTTTCACAAAGACTGATTTTCAGCAAACAGCCATGTTTACCTGTACAAATGTATCAGTGCTATCACTATGACTATAAGTATGACAGTGTGGTAACTGGTAAGCTTAGTATTTGGTTCGAGCACAGGCGAAAGGTATCGTCCACTGGACCACCAGACTACTTTCATACTCAATACCAAACACTGTACATAATAAGGAAGTTGTGGTCCAGTGATTGAGTGAATACCTTCCGCCTGTGGTTCGAGACAGAGACAAAGTTGAAACTTAATTCGAGAAGCCAAACGGCTGACGAATACTTACGTATTTTGAGCAAACCCCACACACGTCGACCTCAAGTTGATGTCTGCTGGAGTACGTAGTCATAAAAACGTCCATAAAGCTTGGTTTTGAAACGTTTCTTTGCACGAGTTAGATTTATCCGCCATTTGTGATAACAGTTTACTGTACATGGCGCATGCGCGGTCTGCGCGACGTTACCAAACTATCGCCGGCACAGGCCACTGGCACTGATCTAAAAAGAGAGACTGACAAGTACAGGCACCTTATGGTGACTGATAACCCGACAGGCACAACCATGCTGTTGTTGTACGTTGTTGTGTTTTGTAGTTGTTATATTTAGTCAAGTTTTGACTAAATATTTTAACATCGAGGGGGAATCGAAACGAGGGTCGTGGTGTATGTGCGTGTGCGCGTGTGTGTGTCTGTGTGTGTGTGTAGAGCGATTCAGACTAAACTACTGTACCGATCTTTATGAAATTTGACATGAGAGTTCCTGGGTATGAAATCCCCGAACGGTTTTTTTCATTTTTTGGATAAATGTCTTTGATGACGTCATATCCGGCTTTTCGTGAAAGTTGAGGCGGCACTGTCACGCCCTCATTTTTCAACCAAATTGGTTGAAATTTTGGTCAAGTAATCTTCGACGAAGCCCGGACTTCGGTATTGCATTTCAGCGTGGTGGCTTAAAAATTAATTAATGACTTTGGTCATTAAAAATCTGAAAATTGTAAAAAAAAAAAAATTTTTATAAAACGATCCAAATTTACGTTTATCTTATTCTCCATCATTTGCTGATTCCAAAAACATATAAATATGTTATATTCGGATTAAAAACAAGCTCTGAAAATTAAATATATAAAAATTATTATCAAAATTAAATTCGGTCCAAATCAATTTAAAAACACTTTCATCTTATTCCTTGTCGGTTCCTGATTCCAAAAACATATAGATATGATATGTTTGGATTAAAAACACGCTCAGAAAGTTAAAACAAAGAGAGGTACAGACTGAAAAGCGTGCTATCTTTCTTAGCGCAACTGCTACCCCGCTCTTCTTGTCAATTTCACTGCCTTTGCCATGAGCGGTGGACTGACGATGCTACGAGTATACGGTCTTGCTGAAAAATGGCATTGCGTTCAGTTTCATTCTGTGAGTTCGACAGCTACTTGACTAAATATTGTATTTTCGCCTTACGCGATCTTGTTTCAAGTTCAGATGATGAGGCCGTGTGCGCTGCCAAAAGCAACTAATTAAAAGTGTGTGTGTGTGTGTAAAGCCGAGCGGTGGTAGCTTCACGTAGCTCCTAATATGGACCGGCTCCTAATATGGACCACCTCCTGTTCTGAAAAACTAACGGCGCTTGAGCGCTCAAAAAAGTTTTGTTCGCTGTATTGCAGAAACACAAATCTCAAAACCGTTAGGCTTTTTCTCTTTTTTTCACTCAGTTTGGCAGCGTTCACTCTAAACGGCTTTGCCGCCGAAAACGGACTCGTTTCTGTCCACAGCCAAAGCTTTTATCACACAAAAATTGCTATATATGACAGCTAAGACCGCATTTGTTACATTTTAGCAGGGTTGACCCCGAGTTTTTACCGTGCAAACAAAAAATATTAGCAAGATCTCAAAGTATGTGCGAGTCCCCTAATATGGACCGCCTTCAACAAATCGAGAAAAAAAAGCTAAAAGCTATTTTCAATAATTCATTAAGAAGCTTGCTGGAAATAACCTATAACTAGTCCTCGAGATTTAAAAAAAAAAGTCTTCTTTTCGTGGAAGTTGATAATTTCACTTATTTTCACTCTGTTTTTGATAAGCTTCTTTAGTTTCCTGGTGTGCTTCAAATAATGCTCTCATCAACCCGAAACAGATCAATCTAAAGCATATTTGAATTAGACTGACTTGTACACTAAGTTGTATCATGTTATTTTGAAGTATAGGGGGCTTTTTACAGTGATTTGTGAAGGCCGCTTCACTGATCCATATTAGGCGCCCAGGCTCCTATTATGGACCATTTGTGATTTTGTCTGTATTTAATTTTTGTTGAATGTTTATCAAAGCTATTTCACTCTAATAAGGCCTAACGGTTAACCTAAGAGAAAAGGACTACCAAACACAAAATAAAACTTCTTCGCAAGAAAACAAGCTAGTTATCAGCATGAAACAAAAAGTGGTCCATATTAGGAGCCCTTCCTAACTGTCTGTGTCTGCGTCGAAGATGTTACCGTGAATGTGTTTTTAAAAGACATTTGACAGGACGGCATTCAAACCACACGCACCAGACACGAACCGACGAACAAAATACTTCTGACAACAAAATGTAAAATCAATTAACAAGAGTGTAGTAAGATTCCAAATTGTATTCAGACCAAAACAACAATCATAAAAATATACATGGGTTCTTTCATATGTGTGTGTGTGTGTGTTGATGATGATAACTAGTTTTAACGTCCTCTTAGAACCGCAACTTGCTTTAGGACAGGTAGAGTTAATATGCTTTATGTGGGGACAAGACACTGAACAAACATGCAACCAGAGAACACATATATGATCGTGTTATAATTATATCTGGAAGTCTTTTGCGATATTTCAAAATGGGGATGGAAGTAAAGATTGTGTACGCGGAATATGGTTGGACTGGAGCGGTTTTGTAGGCTTATTTTTTTAATTTTTGTTATGTGGGATATTGTTATATTTTTGGCTGAATAGGTAAGTAAATAGATAACTGGAAAAATAATACAATGAAGAAGAAAAAGCTCGGTGTGAGGAACGGAGATCAGGTTTTTTTTTAAAACAGATATCCTATTTCAGCCTTCTACTATTGAGAGACACAGGGTGTATGCTAGCTTCCATTGAAGCGTGCAATGTTTATCTAAAAAAAAACTCATGGGGTTTCAGGTTATGTTCGTTGACAAGGGTGTGTAGGTTGCAGAAATCTTGCTGGAGTGATTGGCAGCGGTCAAAGAGGTGTAACAAAGATATAAACTGTCCACATTCACAGAGACGGGGAAAGCACTTGTGAGCGCATCCATGGCCATCCGTGCGAATTCTGAGAAGTATTTTAAGGAGGGAGGTGGGGAGTGTAGGCCTGTTTTGTTTTGTTTGTCGGGGCAGAATAAGCCAACCATGGGCATTGCCTTCTATTTTCAATTCTGTTTCCCAGTGACGCCAGGCAACTTTGGCCATTTTGTGTTTTGCTCCCGTCTTTGTTAATTTTATGTCATGAAATGCTGCTTGATCTGTAACAGCCTCTTTTGCTTCTCTGTCAGCCATATCCTTGCCTCTGATCCATGTGTGTGAGGGGAAGTACGTAGCCTAAGGGTCAGTTCTGTTCAAGAGGCAATGATCTGGTGACAGAGGAACAATATTTCCGTCTGAAGCTCTTCTCGGTTTCTGGAACCATTTTGAAGAGCAGTTATGCTAGTTTTGAGTCGGAGAGAATCACGACTCTTGTTGGAGGTCGAGGGGGGTCATTGATATAGTGGCATGCTCTTAAGATAACGTAGCCAGCATTTCTGCAGTGAAAATGGACACATCCTTGTTGAGTTTAATTTGTTTTAACTTATTTTGAGGTCAGGAATGACAAAAGCACAGTCAGCTTGGTCATCATTTTTTTGGAGCCGTCAGTAAATATTTGTAGGTGATCTTTGTTATTGTTTGAGATTATTTCTTTTACTATTGATGAGACAAGTACAGGGTTATCTTTTTTTGTTACACCCAGATCATGATCAGGGATGATAATGGGGGATTCCATGAACCAAAATGGGAAGGGGTGAATGGGAATGTGGGCCATCCTACCTGGGTTTACCCCCACTTTCTTGAAATATCGGTTGAACATATAGTCTGCTAGTGGGATCGTTGCTTCGTGTATTTTGGGTGTTTTTCTTTTTAGGTTTTGGTAAGAGGCCGAGGTTATTGTGTCGAACTCAGCAGTGAGCTCTTCGTTCACAGCATTGTCAAAAGTACTTGCTCTTGATACGTACTGGGCCGACTTTAGTCTTCTTTCTTCATCGAGGGGCAGCCAGCCAGCCTCTTGATACACTAGTTTGTTTATGGAGTCTTTTGGGAGATCAAAGATGAGTTAGAGTGCAGCCATTTCGGCTCTTAGGCACAATAATAGCAAACTAAAGAAGGGGAAGGGAAACGAAAGGGAGGGTAAAAACCACGCACTTCTTTACTCAAACTTCATAAAACCGACTGTAAAACTAACACCGGCTATTCTCCTTTCTCAATCATTATCAAAATCGATCCTAAAACAAAACAAGTCGCGTAAGGCGAAAATACAACATTTCGTCAAGCTGTCGAACTCCCAGAATGAAACTGAACGCAATGCATATTTTCAGCAAGACCGTATACTCGTAGCATCGTCAGTCCACCGCTCGTGGCAAATGCAGTGGAATTGACAAGAAGAGCGGGGTAGTAGTTGCTCTGAGAAGGACGGCACGCTTTTCTGTACCTCTCTTCGTTTTAACTTTCTGAGCGTGTTTTTAATCCAAACATATCATCTCTATATTTTTTTGGAATCAGGAACCGACAAGGAATAAGATGAAAGTGTTTTTAAATTGATTTCGAAAATTTAATTTTGATAAAAAAAATTATATTTTTATTTATATGTTTTTGGAATCAGAAAATGATGTCAGATGAAGAATAAGATGAACGTACATTTGGATCGTTTTATACATTTTTTTTCTACAATTTTTAGATTTTTAATGACCAAAGTCATTAATTAATTTTTAAGCCACCAAACTGAAATGCAATACCGAGGTCCGGCCTTTGTCGAAGATTGCTTGACTAGAATTTCAATTAATTTGATTGAAAAATGAGGGTGTGACATTGCCGCCTCAACTTTTACAAAAAGCCGGATATGACGTCATCAAAGGTATTTATCGAAAAAAATAAAAAAATGTCCGGGGATATCATACCCAGGAACTCTCATGTAAAATTTCATAAAGATCGGTTCAGTAGTTTGGTCTGAATCGCTCTACACACACACATGCACACGCACACACACACACACACACAAACTTGACTAAATGTAAAGAGACAGTATGTATTGCATCTAAACACGAGCTAAGTAAAACATTATCAGAAAAGGTAGAGCAAGAGAAATCCCAAAACTCAAATTCGAGTCACTGCAGTTCGTACTGTACAAGTTGAGAAAGTTGCAAGTCCAGTCAGTAGCCACCATCTCGGACGGATGTTTCGGGGAGGGGGGGGTGGGGGAGTAGAACAAATGCCTATCTGTGGTCCTTCGCCGCTTCGAATTCCTTACAGGTCCCACACACATGAGAAAACGATTAACTCGGCCAGTAGCCTACCCCAGCAAAAGTGCAAAGGAATATAGAAGAAAACTAAAATCTGACCGCGCTAAATAGTCAGGTTAGAATGACCTACTTTCTCTGCTCAACGCACGGGCAATGCAGTCTCTCGTGTACACTGTACTGTGACAAGGCTCATAATTATAGAGAAAATAAGAGATACCCCCAAAAATGTTTGTGCACTGCACTTTTTTTCACATTTATAAACTGATGATCAGTGTGTGTATGTGTGTGTTCAGTTGTGTGTGCGTGTGTGTGTGTCAGTTCAAGGGGTGTGTGTGTGTGTCACTGTGTGCCCGTGTGTGTGTGTGTGTGTGACGGTCAGTCAGTGTGTGCCCGTGTGTGTGTGTGTGTGTGTGTGTGACGGTCAGTCAGTGTCAGTCACAGTGTGTGTGTGTGTGTGTGTGTGTGTGTGTGCATGTGTGTGCATGTGTGTGTGCCGTGTGCAGTGACAGTGTGAATGTGTGTGACGGTGTGTGTGTGTGTGTATGATGTATGTGCAGTGTGTGTATGTGTGTGTGTGACCGGCGTGCTGAGAGAGAAACTAGAGAGAGAGAGAGGGAGCCGATAATCGTCTGATTCTGCAGGTTCGGCACCAGGCTGATGAAAACGCAGAATAATCCATCAAAACAACACTCTAACATCAAGTTTTAGAAACCAGAAAAACTTATCGAAACTCCATAGGTTTCGTGGTGTTTTGCGCACTGCTGAAACGCGTTTAACACGACGTGAATCGCCGTGCGTTAATGTAGCGAAAACGTCCAAAACGCAGACACCCAAACTCGATGTTTTACTGTGTTTTGCAGCCCGCTAAAATCTCAGGGATTTTATTGCGTTACGGCAGTTTTTCTAACTTGATGTGAATCGCACAGGTATAATGCCACAAAATTCAGTTGATTAACTTCATGTTTCATGTTATATGCCACGTTATAATGCCAAAACGTGACTTTTCGCCCAGTGGCGGCTGCGCTGCGCAAGCCTAGGTCATGGCCGAACTTTAGGCCTACGGAGAAATATCGCTGGATATTTTCTCCCTAGATTAACAGAGACAAAGAAGGGAAGTCATGCTGTATGTATATATATCGATTGGAGATTGGATTCAAAACAACAACAAAGTCATAGTACCTGAAAGGAATTCGATCGATACATAAATGTTATTTGCGTTTTTGACCAAAATATGACATTTTACACAGATCTCGACAGTCATTGTTCACCTTGACCGCTATCGCGGTCTCGGAGAACAATGACTGTCTCGATCTGTGTAAAATGTCATATTTTGGTCAAACACGCAAATGACGTATAATATGTTACAGTTAATCTGTGAAACTAGGGAATACGTGTATCAACTAAACTATTTTAGGTAATACATGAATTAACTGGGATTTTTCCGTCAGTTAATTTATGTATTACCTAGTTAATACACGTATTCCATGGTTTCACAGATTAACTGTAACATATATAACGCATCAGTGGTAGGTATTTATTTGATTCCATTAGTATGTCTTTGAATACAAGTAAAAGCAGTTAAAATTCGATGTGAGTTTTATGATAATTATTTGATATGCTGCAAATGTAAACCGTCTGATCGTTTAAAGCATCTCTGCAGAATGTTATGAGAATGTTGCAATTGTGATTTTAATCGCTAATTGCTCCTAAGTGTACCATCATTGGGGAGTATACACCTTTTAGTTCTTGTGAGTTTTAGACTGATCTCTTCTTCTTCTTCTTCGTTCATGGACTTAGACTCCCATGTTCACTCATGTTTTTAGCACGAGTGGATTTTTAAGTGTATGACCGTTTTTACCCCGCCATTCAGGCAGCATACGCCGATTTCAGGGGAGGCATGCTTGATATGTTCGTGTTTCTATAACCCACCGAACTCTGACATGGATTACAGGATCTTTTCCGTGCGCACTTGGTCTTGTGCTTGCGTGTACACACGAAGGGGGTGAAGTCACTAGCAGGTCTGCACATAAGTTGACCTGGGAGATCGGAAAAATCTCCAGTCTTAACCCACCAGGCGGCAGCGACCGGGATTCGAACTCACGACCTTCCGATTAGGAGGCCGACGTCTTACCACCACGCCACTGCGCCCGTCGCACTGATCTAAAAGTGTCTGTGTTGATACAAAACTCTCTCTCTCTCTCTCTCTCTCTCTCTCTCTCTCTCTCTCTCTCTCTCTCTCTCTCTCTCTCTCTCTTCCTCTATCCTCAGTTGTGCGTGGGTGCGTCTGTCTGTCTGTCTTTACTAGGTGTATGTATATGTACCTTTGTGCTTTTTGTGTTGGGACAGCAGGCGTGTATGCCGGCGCATGTCAACTTTTATCTCGACAAACACGTCTGGAGCGTTCAAAAGAACTGAGTGAGTCGTTAAAACGCCAGACTGAAACGAAACACTTACCACACACACACAATCACGAGCACACATCGGCACACGAACACACACGAACACACACACACACACACACTCACACACACACACACACACACTTGCAAAGAAAAAAGTGACACTCCCCCAACCCAAAACATTTGCTAAAAGTGCCGGTCGACAAACGCGGGTTTGGCAAACAGCTGATTTTACCGGCTTTTTGACCTTCATTTTCGACCTTCGTCGGCGCACACCCACCGCCCCGCCCCAAATTCAGCCAATCACAGCCCACTTCGTTCAACTCGTCGGAATAAGGTCGGCCATATTTGGTGCCAAGTGACCTACGTTCAGTGGCGTGAGCGCTTACAGAATGGCTTAGCTGGATTTTGTTCGGGTCAGTGCGCAAAGCTAGCTGCACGCAGGTGTGACGTTTTCATCTTTCGCCGTGGTGATATTTCGATTCTCGGCCTCGTTGATCTAGTATAAACTCTACACTGAACAAAAAAACACCCTTCGATAGTACTGATGAGCGACCTTGTGTACCTTACATTCATGGGGCCAAATTTGTCCAACCAATTTTTTTTTATTTAACTTAGAAATTTGATTCATCCTAAAATGTTTCCCTTTTTACTCAAGGGACGTAACCACTCGGTACACGTTTTCGAATAAATCGATTTTGGGGGTGAAATCTATTACATTTCACCACCAATTTTCTTCCCATGCAAGAAACTGACATGCTTTTCGTCCAGAAATAATTTCACTTCTTAATTTTACCAGGAAACAACATTTCAGTCTTGAGTATATATATATCGAGGGGGAAATCTGTACACAGGCGAAAGATGAAATCGTGACACCGGAACAGTTATATGGCGTAAATACGAAGGCAAACAAGTTGTTTGTCGAACTAGAGGTGGTGGTCGGGGTGGGGTGGGGGAGAGAGAAGGGAGTGGGGAAGGGTGTATGATGGCAATATAAAGTAGGAAAAAGAAAGCCAGTTGTTTGTTGAACTAGAGGTGGGGGTGGGGGGTGACAGAGAAGGGAGTGGGGAGGGGTATCGTGGCAATATAAAGTTGGAAAAAGAAAATCCTCAGTCCTTTTTTCGCCATTCATACTCTTCACCAGATGTGCGCTGTGGGCGATTTGCTGACGTTTCCTAGGAGCTGATTGAAACTCCGCACATTCATATCTTCCTGCACAGTTCATCCCTCATTTACAGGTACGCTCTTTTTCTTTTCTTTTCTCCTTTTTTCGTGTTCTTTGGGTAGTGTTTTTTTTTCTTTTCAGTGTGAACATGTGGCCAGAGAAGCAGCTTCTCAGTAATACTCTTCTTGGTCCACTCCACGGGTTGACTTTTTGGAGTACAAAAGGATAACGCAGGGTTTGATTTTTGGGCAATTTGTTTGATAGTTTGATAAAAAGAAATATAACCAATGTTAATGCAATTATAAGCCAAATATCTCGGAGAAGAAAAAAACCATTTTCCACAAAAAATGGTATTTGTCGTTTGTCCGAGATGACGATATATAGTGACCGCAGCCTTTTTCATGCTCTTTACCCCCCTGTTTGTAATACAATGTATTTTATTCCCCCGAAATCGGCGTATGCTGCCCGAATGGCGGGGTAAAAGCGGTCATACACGTACAAATCCCCTCGTGCTAAAGACATGAGTGAACGTGGGAGTCTAAGCCCATGAACGAAGGAGAAGAAGAAGAAGAATGTATTTCAGATTGTATTTAATTTGTATTGGTTTGAATATTAGGATTTAAGAATATTATGCGCCAGTTCATAAATGTTGTCCTTGAGAGCACAACTAAACGTGTACTGCACTTGTTGCGCTCCTGCCTGCGTGAGTGGTTAACAAGATCACATAGCTTTGTAAACCGATTATAATTTAGCTATAATTATAATTGATTGAAAATATTGTACATTTTCGAAGATTGTCCATGTTAAACGAAAGAATGATATTATTATTATTTATAACCCAATCTGTTTATGTTTAAACTGTTCATCTTCGCTCACAGTATCATACTCATAGCGAGTCATATTGTAACTGAGGTTCAAAAGAAATGAGAGAAAGAAGAGAAAAAAAGAGAAAAAGAAAGAGAAAAAAAAAGAGAAAAAAAAAAAGAAGAAAAAGAAAAAGAGAAAAAAAAAAAAAAAAAAAAAACCTTTGTAAACCGAATGAGGAACTGTAAAAATCCAAAAAACAGATAAGACTTCAAAATTCAGAATTAAACAAGAAATTCCTCCGAGGTAGGAAAAACACCCCCGTTGGTCAAAGGGAAATAACCATTCTCACTGCCACCAACTGAGAAGGTTATTTCCCTTTGACCATTAATATGTCCCTCTATAAGTCCTTGTAGAATCTTAATCCAGCAATAACTCCCTAACCGTGTGTTTTACTGGTCCCAATTTTTGTAAGGACCGTCTCAGGAATGTATAGAACCTGTTCACCAAGTTTGGTGACGATCGGTCAGTTCATTCTTGAGATCTATATGCGAACACAAACACACAAACACACAAACAAACAAACAAACAAACACATCGACCGAAACCTATACACACCCCTATACCGGGGGTGTAACTATACCGGGGGTGGAAAAACAAGAATGGTAGGTCATTGAAACAACCGGCACGGTGGCCTAGTGGTAAGGCGTCCGCCCCGTGATCGGGAGGTCGTGGGTTCGAACCCCGGCCGGGTCATACCTAAGACTTTAAAATTGGCAATCTAGTGGTTGCTCCGCCTGGCGTCTGGCATTATGAGGTTAGTGCTAGGACGGGTTGGTCCGGTGTCAGAATAATGTGACTGGATGAGACATGAAGCCTGTGCTGCGACTTCTGTCTTGTGTGTGGCGCACGTTATATGTCAAAGCAGTACCGCCCTGATATGGCCCTTCGTGGTCGGCTGGGCGTTAAGCACAAAACAAAAGAAGACACACAAAAAAGGTCAGTAATTGGAACGTTTATCATTGAGACAGGAAATCGGTGACCGATAGGTTTGGGTGTGCGACGAAAGGTCGAGTTTTACAATGTCGAGGCACAAAAGGTCGAAGACATTTGGTCAAGAGTCAAAAGGTCGAGGGCGACAAAAGGTCGAAGGTGACAAAAGGTCAACAGCAAAACGTCTAAGGGACAAAAGGTCGAGGATTGAAAAAGGTCGAGGATTAAAAAACTGTCGGCATCATTTTCTGTTTACGTGTGTGTTACAGTTTTTTTTATTGCTTGGAAAAAACGCTGCTTTGTGTGCATTAATTTGATAAATGTTGTGTTATTTGTTGAGTTATTCAAAACAGTGTTCGTACAAAGAGTGCCTTGAGTGACGGGTGTTTGTTTGTGTTCATGGACCCACGGCTTTGTCGGTAAATGAAGCGTAGTGTGGTCAACAGTGAATACAGCTCGACACTCAACTGTGACAGATTGTTGTTGGTGAAACATGTCACTGATACGCTAAAAGCTTGAGTTTTTTGTTTCCTTCTTTTTTCTTTTCCATATTTAAACTTTGAAAGCATTTGCAAACAAAGACAGAGTTACATTCGGACAGGGACACAGACACAGAATTGAGCTCGTCAAATCACACACAGGAAACGACAAGGCGGTGCACAAAGGTTACTGCTGTCGTTTTTGTCTTACATCCAAAATTGTGAAGACATATACTAAGAATGTGTCTGTGCGTGTGCGCGCGTTCGAGCGTTATTGTGTGTGTGTGTGTGTGTGTGTGTGTGTGTGTGTGTGTGTGTGTGTGTGTGTGTGTGTGTGTGTGATCATATTCACAAATCACCCCTGTGATACGCACAGTAGGCACTCGAAGCAGAATTTTCATCACGAATGGACACAGAAAATTAAATCGAAATTTTTAATCCTCGACCTTTTGTCCCGCAGACGTTTTGCTGTTGACCTTTTGTCACCCTCGACCTTTTGTCGCACTCGACCTTTTGACTCTTGACCAAATTGTCCTCGACCTTTTGTGCCTCGACCTTTTGACCCTCGACCTTTCGGTTCTCACCCATAGGTTTACATCCTTTTTTGACGTGAAGATAATGCACCCAGCTGCCTCAGTTGTTACACTGTGTTCCCAAAATTAAAACAACAGACTTGTTTTGATACTGTGGTGAAATAACATCACGCTCATTTTAAACTGAAACGGCAAAATGGTCAAGTTGTTCGAATGTGTTTTGTCTCTCGGTCTCAGCCTTGCTCTGTCACTGTTTCTGTCTCGCTTTCTCTCAGTGTGTCTTTGTGTCTGCCTGTCTGTCTGTCTGCCTGCCTTTCTGTCTCTGTTTGTCTATCTGTCTGTCTGTCTGCCTGCCTGCCTGTCTGTCTGTCTGTCTCTGTCTCCCTTTCTCTTTATCTCACCGGGCACACACACACACACACACACACACACACACACACACACACACACACACACACATACACACACTCTCTTTCTCACACACACACACTCACACATAGACTCTCTCTCTCTCTCTCTCTCTCTTTCTCGTTCTCTCTCGTTCTCTCTCTCTGTGTCTCTGTGTGTCTCTCTCTCTCTCTCTCTCTCTCTCTCTCTCTCTCTCTCTCTCTCTCTCTCTCTCTCTCTCTCTCTCTCTCTCTTTCCTGATGAACCAAAACCGCTTTTTTTTCGTGGTTGTTACTCAGAGACAGGCTTTTACATATGTCATGTTCAATCATATTTTCCAGATCTTCACAATGGAATTCACAAGAATCTTACTGGTCAGTGCACTGGTCATGTTTGTCCTGGCCACAGTCCTCGCACGGCCTCACGCAAGCTCGGGAACTGAAAACGAGTTGGCCGACATTGCTTCTGAATTGACACACACACTCAGAGAAGGTGGGTAGGGCCTACCTTATTTACATAACTTTGAAAATGAAAGTTGTAAACTCAAAACTTACAAAAGTATTTTTTCCTATGTTACTTTGACACATGTACATTCGGAGGTTTATTATAACCTTTGTTGTTGTTGTTGTTGTTGTTGTTGTTGTTGTTGTTGTTGTTGTTGTAGAAGTGATTAAAACGAACATTCAGACTTCTCTCCTTGAATATAAATCATTTCTCAACGCTATGACAGTAAGATCTGAGAGTTATGACATCGGGAAAATACTTTTTTGTTTTATATTCAGAGCTCGATAGGTCAAGTTTAACTCGTTGTTTCTATCTACAAATAGCTATTATTAATGCCGTTTTCGATCAGATGGTGCGGTCAAAAGTTAATAGAATGGTTAGTTAAGGGAGGGGGGGGGGGGTTGTGAAATGCTTGGACCAGTTATAGCTTCCATTAAATTTTGTTGCCACTTGCTTTGTTGTTCTAGACCAATTCGTTGTTGACAAACTCGAACCAATATTGACTGTTTTCTTTCATTGTATTTTTTAATCTTTTTTATTTTCTTGTTTTCATGTGTTATGTGTGTAGTGACGTTTATTTATTCATTCATTTATTTATTTGTTAATTTGTGTATTTATACATTGTTTAATTGTTAATTATGCATTAATTAATTCATTTATCGGTCTAGCCATGCACCGTCTGGGTTTCGTTCTCATACTGAATGAATCTCGAATTGTTCACTCTTCTTTCGGTATTAGACGTCAATTTCACGGGGATATGTCTAGAATATGCCATCCATCCATTCTTTGATTTATTGAATCATTTATTCGCTTACTTGTTTATTTATCCATTCACTCATCTATCCATCCATGCACCGACTGAGTTTCGTTCTCTGACAGAATGAATCTCGAATTGTTCACTTTTCTTTCGGTATGGAACGTCAATTTCTTCAGGCTATATCTGGAGTATGCCATTCACCATCCATCCATCCATTGCTCCATCCATTTATTTATTCATTTATGTATTTATTTTTCTTTCTTTCTTTCCTTCTTTCTTTCCTTCTTTCTTTCCTTCTTTCTATCTTTTCTTCTTTTCTTTTTTCCTTCTTTATTTATTTTTTTCTCTTTTTTTTCTTTTTTTCTCTTTTTTTCTTTCTTTCAGTGTTGATTGATTTCTGTATTTATTGTTTCAGTGGTGGACATCATGGAATCCAACAAGCCCCGACGACGGAGGCGCATGGTGCATTTCCACATTGGACGCGCGCATCATCACCCCCGGAACTACCCTCGCTTCAGGCGTCGCCGCTACAGGAAGCAAAGGGGAGGCCGCAACGCCGACATCAGCGACCACTGAGAAATAGATGTGTTTTATGCAGGCAATATAAGGCGGGGTGGAGACAACGGTGGAAACTTAGTGTAGGAATAGCGAACATTGTATGAATACTTGAAGCGCATAAATATATCAAACGTTGCCCGCAACAGATTTATTCAGAGGGGAGGTCGTAACACCGACATCAGCGACCACTGAAAAATAAAGAGACACACTGCTTTATACGGAGATTATAAGGCGTTGGGGGGGTGACAACGGTGGAAACTTGGTGTGAGAATTGTGAATATTGAAGTACGGGAATATCAAACTTTGCCCACAATAGATGTATCCAAAGGGGAGGCCGTAACACCGGTGTAACACGAGAAAATTACTCCCACGAGATTTTTACTCCGGAGTAAACATTTCGTACGAAAAAGTTACTCCCTTTACGAAAAAAGCACTCCCCCATTGCACGAGAAAATTACTCCCCAAGACAGGTGAGTTCCGAGAAAACATTTCGTACAAAAATGTTACTCCCCTGACGAATAAATAACGAATAAATTACTTCACCCCAACACGAGCAATTTAACTTCCCATGCCAGGTGTACGAAATTTCTACTCCCTTGTCCCCTGTTAGTCTTGGTGGTGGAAGGGGTGGAGGGAGGGTAGCGCGACATTCGTTTGCGCGAGATCACATTATTGGCATTATCTCTTCGCCCGCATCCCATTTTAGCGTACGAGATTTTTACTGGAAGTAAAAAAAATGGGGAGTAAAAATGTCGTGGAGGGAGTAATTTTTTCGTGCCCTGGGGAGTTCTTTTCTCGTACGAAAAATTTACTCGGAGTAAGAATTTCGTACGAAATATTTACTCCGGAGTAAATTTTTCGTGGAGTAAAAATTTCGTGTTACACCGGCATCAGCGACGACTGAGAAATAAAGAGACAGGCTGCTTTATTTATAGAATACAAGACAAAGGAAATGAGGAGGGCGCAATCGCCCGGATGTGGGGGCGGGGAGAGGGGGGGGGGGGTGGGAGCGGAAGAACGGCTTTAGTGGGAATGGGGAAAGGGGAGGTCGAGGGAGAGGGCAACATTTTTGAGAACTGGTGTGACAATATCAGCAAATATGAACGCGGATCTAGAACACAATATAAGATGACCCATCTTGATTATAAAGTAACCTATTTCTGTTCGTGTGGAACACTTTTGTTTTCTTCTTCTGAAATATGATACGCCAAGAACCATCCCTGACAAGAACACCCGCAGAGGTCAAAGGTTTTGTCTACCTTCTAAAGTCAGTGTTTTTTTCTTTTGTGGACGATTTTCTTTTCTTTCTATATTTGTGAATGGGATATGAGATAGCGTTGACGATAGAAAGGAGAATATAAGGACTGGAGGATTAGCACAGGATAAAAACCAGCCCTTTTAAAGTCAACCCTCTTTTGTGCAAAGAGCAGGCCTGTCAAGATATGATTTATAACTGTGTTACCGACACGAAATTCGCACAAAAGACGGAGAATATCTCTCTTAACTCTGCCGCTTTAGTGCCCGCTTTCTTATACAGTGGTACGAGTCCAATATATTCATAAAGCTTGCAAGAGAAAAATGTTTTTCGTTCGCCTCGAAGATTTTCAGTACCAGCCAATATGGCAGAGGTTCAAGACATCGCTTCGAGTGTGAATGTTTGTTGGTTCGTGGCCAGCTCTGTGGTTTATGAATGAGATAATCCGGTGTTATTAACATCAAAATTGGCAAATAAAAGTGTGCTAAGCAGGATTGTGAATGTAAGAACCGATCAAGAGAGAAAGAGAGAGAGAGAGAGAGAGAGAGAGAGAGAGAGAGAGAGAGAGAGAGAGAGAGAGAAGATAATGAGAACAAAATAGAGTAAGAGAGTGTACGTGTGTATGTTCGTGTATGTTTGTGTGTGTATGTGTGCGTGCGTATGTGCGTGTGTGTGCGTGCGTGCGTGCGTGCTTGCGTGTGTGGGCGTAACTTACCTTGGAAATGAGATGTCAAATAAAGTGCAAACAAACATGAGGCTACTTCCTGTACATTTGTTTCAAGCATGGAATGGTCAATCATAATGTTGAATATATCAAACGCTTTTTTCAGCAACAAATTCTTTGTTGCATACATTCTATTTTACAGAATGCATGTACTGATAATGTTGTTTTCCTGTAGATATTCATCAATATCCATACCTTTTTCAGAAAATAATGCCATATTCCATTCTCATTTTATTAAATCTCTGCGCATCAGATCAGATTCATTCGCCACGGTACCTGTTTATATGAATTTTGTTTTCTTGAAATATGAAGTGAGTGTGCTTTGGAAAACACGTACATAAATGAAGCGAGAGAGATGTACGCGTAATAACAAAAAGCACTTTGACGGCTAGCTAGCACAAAATGGCAAACAAGGTTTTATTTTGTTGTGGTTTAAACTAAACTCGAGTTCAGATCTGAACTAGTGGCGAGGAGCACGTTGTTGGAATGTGTGCATGACAAGATAAACCATCTTTTAAGTATTTGTCAGTGATCGTATTTTTGTTCGAACACTGTCAAAATATTCACAATGATGGTTTACAAATAAAGATAAAAGAAAAAGAGAGTGTTGCTGTGTATGTTTGTGTTTGTGTGTGTGTGTGTGTGTGTGTGTGTGTGTGTGTGTGTGTGTGTCTGTCTGTCTGTCTGTCTGTCTGTCTGTCTGTCTGTCTGTCTGTCTGTGTTTGTGTGTGTATGTGAGTTTGCAAACAATCGATTTGTCTTAGTCTCTCGTTCTTTCTTCTTTGCGTCTGTTTTAATCCCATCAGCAAATACTGTTTATTGTGCTAAACCCGTCACGCCATTTTAAACACACGGACGCTTGCATACATGCACTCACATAGACTCTTTTAGAAAGCTTTGCCTACTACACAACGATTGGTCAAGAAAGAAAGTCGCACGAAGCAATTGAAAACTGCGACTATCGTACATCACAGCTTAGTCAATGGCGTCATTCTGGTAATGATGTTGTTATTGCTTTTGTAAAGCGTTTTGTGTGTTCGAAAGCGCTATAGAAATCACCATTATTATTATTTTTTTAATTTTTATTAGTTAACTCCACATTAGTTTAAGCTTTTACAACACGTGTTTGTGCAAAATGAAGGCAGTCCTCCTGCGCGGTAGCAATATTAATTTGTAACGCAGAACCTATGTTACCCCATGAAAGCCTAGACAGCCCTGGGATCGACAGTTTACATCGTGCATGGTTTCAAAAAAGGAAAGAGAGAATGCTTAATGTCCTACAGGCTAAATATTTCGCCTCTTAAGGACATGATATGGGTTATATGATAATTCGAGTTTTACGCCCTCACGGCTTTTGATCTATGCGTGTATGCGTGTTTAGATGATATCAGTCATCTGCACTTATGGCAGCACGACCGAGGTCTTTTACGTGCCATTGTGATGACACGGGGGTGGGACATGGCTTCCGTCTCTGGGTCTTCACATAAAATTGACCCGTGTCAGTCCCGGCCCGAATTCGAACCTGCGACCTTCCGATCACAAGCCCAGTGCTCTACCAACTGAGCTACCGGGACCCCGTGCATGGTTTTTAAGGGAAGGCAAGCATCTTTAAAAACCAGCTCAGCAAAAATCAGCCAGGGATTTTCCATGACCGTTCTTACTCCAACGAAAGAATCGGCAAAAAAGCGCCACACGTCCTCCCAGTGCAGTCTCTTTAAAGTGTCGTTGACACTCACAAAACTTTGATTCATAAAAAGAGAAAGAGAGCGGGAGAGAGAGAGAAAAGAAAGAATAAAGAAAAGACGCGGGTGCTTCTGACGAAATCACAGAAAGCTAGCGCTCCACTAGATAATCTTCAAGCCTTATAATCTCCCCGGCCTTCGGTGCGTAGGGATATTTTACTATATAGCCCTTTGACGTCATAGAGAACAGATTCGCTATTGTCTTTTTGTCGTCAGCTAAGCTCGCGTCTTTCTTATAGCTGTAACTTGAGACTGCGGTAGTGTACACTGACAGACACGCTTTTGATGTATATAGAAACAAGTTTATGAATATGTCGCACTTATAGGCCGTGTGAGCTGTAAGGGTTTTGTGTGAATGAAATGTATCTCGTGAGGTGATCGAGAAAGGTTGAGAGAAGGGGTCGTGTGGTGGAGAACTCTATGTGTGTGTGTGTGTGTGTGTGTGTGTGTGCAGGGGCGGATCAGTTGCTTTGTAAGGGGGGGGGGGGGGGCACTTTGAATCGAAAGTGAATGTGATGGGCGCGAAGCGCCCGAATTTGCTAGGGGGGTCCGGGGGCATGCCCCCCCGGAAAAAGTTTTTGCCCAAAGAAGCAAAATGGTGCCATTTGAACTTAGAAATGGTCATAGAATCAGCATAGAAAAATCTTTTTTTTTTCTTCTTCTTTTTTTTTCGGGGGGGGGGCACGTGCCCCCTGTGCCCTCCCCCCCCCCTCATCCGCCCCTGGTGTGTGTATGTGTGTCACTGTGTGTGTGTGTGTGTGTGTTCAACGGTGTGTGTGTGCAGGGTTCGACACTAGCGGGGGCGGGGGGCGGAACGCCCCAGAGTTTTGTGTTCCGCCCCAAACATTGCCGAAGCTTGGGGCCCACTCCGCCCCAGGATAAATTCCAACTGACAATGACAAACCGAAAATTCCAATGCCAGAGCCAATCACTAAAAATCGCCAGTCAAAGTCGTCACTGAAATTTGCGTTACGATCAATGCCGCAGTCAAGAAAAAAAAACATTGAAATCGTCGAAGGACAATGCCGCAAGGGAAATAACTCCCATTGTGCTCTTTAGCGTGAGAGATAAGTATCGCCTTCAAATGCCAAACGCAAAATGTGGCGACACATCCCTGGTGTAAAAAGACATGGAAATGAAGATGAAGAACAGGGTGGAGAGAAACGAAAAAAGGAGACCGATGCAGCCAAAAGCGTGAAGCGCTGTCGTAATTTCAATGTCAAATGGTTGAAAGAATTTCCCTGGCTTCAGTACGATGAAGAAAAACAGACAATGCATTGCCGCACGTGAATACTGAGAGTGGGCCCCAGATTTTTGTTTTCCGCCCCAGCAATTTCCATCTCTGGGGCCAGTGTGGCCCCAGGCCAAATAAGTTAGTGTCGACCCCTGGTGTGTGTGTGTGTGTGTGTGTTTGTAAGTGTGTGTGAGTTTGTGTGTGCGTGTGTGTGTGTGTGTGTGTGTGTGTGTGTGTGTGTGTGTGTGTGTGTGTGTGTGTGTGTGTCTTTGAACACAGACAGTTGGGCAGGGAAATGGACGTGACACACACACGCACGCGCACACAAGCACACATATATAATATATATATATATATATTTTAACAAATCTCGGAAGAAAGTCTCTGCTGACTTTCAATTGTTTCTTTCACAATTTCTGATGTTTTATATAAAACATCGGAAATTGTGAAAGAAACAATTGAAAGTCAGCAGAGACTTTCTTCCGAGATTTGTTAAAATCTCTTAGCAGAGCAAGAGAGAGAAATAAGTATCCCTTCACAGACAGCCAATATATATATATATACAAAGAGGAAGTGAGAGAGAGAGAGAGAGTGAAAGAGAGAGAGGTTATGCAAACTATAGTGCCAAAGTCTAAGGGGAATAATCCCGTACATAAAACACACCAGCGGGATTAAGTTGTCTCCCTTACACTGTGCTTTCTTAACTGTCCACAGATTCTCAAAACTTTTGAAAACGCGATGTTTGCCCTGTATAAGATTGTGTACACCACCTGTGATGTTATTGTTTACTGTTCATGTTGTTTTATGTGTGTCTTTCACTCACGCTCACTGCAGACTCGGGAGAAGTTGTTCAAGTTCAACATTGTACGGTATCCATCTTGCAGGAAGTACAGCCATAAGGAAAGGGAAGATACTCTCAGTAAGCACAATATAACAGTATCCGCTATAGCTCAGAGGTACTGGGTTCCTGGTGATTCACAGGTACCATGGATATCCGCATTACACCACCATAGACAAGTCGGGGATTTTACGTCAAAATAAAGCTTGACGGGCGCAATGGCCCGTTGGTTAAGACGTAATTCGCCTTCCACTGTTGAAGGTTCCTGGTTCAAATCCGGCCCAGCTGCGCCTGGTGCAGATTTTTTCGATAGTCTCAGTTCAGATTAGCCGTGTAAAGATTTGCTAGTGCATTATCCCCCCGGCTTCGTGTACACACGCGGGAACAAGACCAAATACGCACGGTAACTTGAGGAACTTGACTTTTTGTCAGAATTCGGTAAGTCAGTGTTGGGAGGGGGGTGGGGGGCGTGATCGGTGGGAGAGGGTGTCCGTATTACTAGAGGTTCAGACACGCGTCTCGAGCTGGTCACCAAACACACACACACACACACACACACACACACGCACACACACACACACACGCCCGCCCGCACGCACGCGCACGCACGCCGCACACGCACACACACACACACACACACACACAAACTACGAGAGTACGTGGGAGTTTCAGCACATGACCGCAAAAGAAGAAGAAGATGAACTGTTCTGCAAACGAAAAAAGAATCGTTCATCTATCTTTTCGTTTGTCCGTTAGTCCATACATGCAATTCAGTTCTCCAGCCATACCTATTTCCCATTTACTTTTTATTATTATCAATTTTGTTTAATCATCTCAAGTTGGGGTAACACAACGGGAACAGTGACCCAAATGGTTTAACCGTGAAGACGTTAAAAAAACAAAACAATTATCATCATCTGCGGGTTCTCGTTCGCTCTTCCGTAAGCTTCTCTTCACAATGTGAACACAGCATCTAAAACCAATTACATGGCTCCCATAATTTCTTATCACAAATTGTTTGCATTCCTGAGAACAACATGTGCACACAATTTCAAATGAACAACTCAAGAAAGTGAGAATCTAATTATTTGTTCATGTTTGGCAGTCAGGACGTGGGAGTTGGGTCAGAGCGTGGACCAATTTTGAGCAGTAACACCCTATTTTCTTTTGTGGTTTTGATACTGTATATATAATTATACTGAACTTACCTATGCTCAAATTCGGTGATGTGACCCCGGGGTTATTTTGTTTGAACACTTTTACCACTCAATTTATGATGACTTTTTATTGTACGACTTCGACGAACATGGATAAAATTCCATATACATTTTGTAAAGTAATATATTGTGATACTAGATGAATACCCGCTTCGCCGGGTAGCCGGCTTCGCCGGGAAGAAGTAGAGCCGAATACCCGGGTCCCCGGGGACCCGGCTTTGCCGGGTGTACGCCGGCTTTGCCGGCGCACGAAGGAAGGGAGATAAACGCGCAAAACACTGGAGAAGATAAGGAAGAGTTGTGGACAGTGACCTTCTAAAAATAGTAACGGGAATATGGATTGAGCGTTGTGGACAGTGACCTTCTAAAAATAGTAACGGGATTGACGCCATATGGATTGACGCCACACGAAGGAAGGGAGATAAACGCAAAACACTGGAGAAGATAAGGAAGAGTTACTGGGAATGGATCTGGGAAGATGAACAGAAAAACCAAAATCGGTTCAGCGCTGCGCGCTGAGAGCACGTGTTGAAAATTCTCATCGACCAGGTTGTGTCCGGGGTCTACCTGAATATGCCCACCAAATTTGAAGCAGATCCATTGAGAACTTTGGCCGTGCATCGCGAACACACACACACACACACACACACACACACACACACACACACACACACACACACACACAGAGACAGATCGACAGACACAAGTCGTATATATATATATATATATATATTAATACGTTCTAGCCTGCCCACAGAAATAAAAATAAAACACTCTCTGTCTCTGTAATCCTTCCCCGTCTCTCTTCCTTTCTCCATTGTTTTTCTGTGTCTGTTTATTATAGTAGATTTGTCTCTCTATAGGGCAAGGGCCAGATGTTTAAAAAAAAAAAAAAAAGCCGTTAACTCTTATTCTATTACCCTCGCAGAATAAAATAATTGCCATTGTCATTGTCACTGTCACTGTCATCGTCACTGTCTCTAGATCGGCGGTCCAGCCGCCATTCAACACACCGACGAGGCACTTTTTTTTTCGCTGTCCGTCTCTTTACTCTGACTTCAGTGCACGTATATTGTTGTGACTGCATGGACTTAAAACGATGAATTTGCTTTTGTTCTCCTGTTCTTTTTGTGTCTTAATGCTGTATTTTGGTTTTGTACATGTGTATAGCAATGTCATTGTAAAGCGCTAAGAGCTTCTAGGTAAGCGCTCTATAAGTTTCCATTATTATTATTATTATTATTATATTGGCAAACAAACACGCAGCAAGATCAAACTCCAAAAACTATTTTTTTTTTTAAAGAAAACTCGGAAAGAACGACTGAATTTCACAAAACTGACGTTTTTCCGGCAACAGTGATGTATTGTTTACTACACGAATATAAATCTCAGGTAAATATGGAACCCTCACACACACAGACAGCCTACAACGGAAATAGAACGGAATCTTCTCGGAACTCGGCACAGGCAAAAAGATTAACACAACCTGCAGAGTCAGACAAAAAGCCGTTAGCACCGAACACGTACCAACGCTTTAAGAATGTCGTAAACTGCTTCGCTTGATGTCAAATATAAACTGCGAGCTCGTGCCAGGAATACCCAGGCTATCACCAGAGAAGTTCGAAAACTGCTGTGTTGCCTAACAAACGCGCTATTCTCGGATTTAGTCTTGGTGATCCGAAACATTGCACTTGCAGGCGAAAATCTCGTCTGAACATTATTTCCGTACTTCCGGTCGAAAACGGGAATGTTCCACCTCTGTGGTTGTCGTTATTTATTTTTGGAGCATTCCGGGATGTTACGGTAATAGCTGAAGGTGTGCTCGTGTTCTTCGTTGTAATGCAAAGCAGATGAATTTAATTTGCGTTCCTTTACTCTTCTCATTCCATTTCTAAAGGCGTAAATGTGGAAAACTTGTGCAGTTCAAGAACACTAACTGGTTTGGTGTGTTTCACCACTAGTTTCGCTCTTTTACACAAACAGAACGAAACTTGACACCCGCTTTACACATACACACTAAAACCTTTAGTGTGATATTGTATGCAGCTGTTGTTTTTGTGATGCAAACTCCACTTTGAACATTACTGGCGGTGTAGTTGCAAGTTCCATCTGCAAGTAGAAAACTACTGAGAGAGAGAGAGAGAGAGAGAGAGAGAGAGAGAGAGAGAGAGAGAGAGAGAGAGAGAGAGAGAGAGAGAGAGAGAGAGAGAGAGAGAGAGAGAGAGAGAGAGAGAGAGAGAGAAGACAAGACAAGACAAGACAAGACAAAATCTTTATTATCGAAGGTAATAGATAAGCAAGAATATTGCTTTTTTACATCCAGCCCTCGCCCTAATATAGGGTCAACAAGAACAGAAAACAATATAATCAAAGAACTATCACATCAAACTTAATACATTATAACTGTATATACAGATACAAATTTAAAAAATAAATTGTCATGCTGCATTTTAAGTACAATTTCCAAGTGTCAATTTTTAACATAACTTAATTTAGATCTGCATATTATTATAATTTTGTTTAACATGCACATACATTTTAAATGAATTGATGAACCATTCAGCACATGTTTAGTTGCATTATGTGCGACATATAATTTTTTTTTGAAGCTGTCTGTGTTTGTTTTATGCTTAAGAAAAATAGGCAGTGAGTTCCATAGGACCGCACCTGAATAAAGAAGGCTTGATTTGAAAAGGTCAATACGTGGAGTCGGTGTTATGATTTTTAGTCTGGTATAGTTCAAAATAAAATTATCACGTAATGTCTCCGGAGCATATCCTGACATCACTTTATGCATCATAACACCTTTATTATACATTAATCTTTTTTGAAATGGTAATACTTGCAAATTTTTATAATCAGATTCTGAAGGAGTGTGATTTTTTAGCATTATAAGCTTAACTGCTCTTCTGTGAAGACTGGCTAAAGGTTTCAAAACATTAGCACTTGCACAATCCCATAGAGTGGATGCATAATCAATATTTGACAAGATGTGATTGTAAAAAAAAATCTTTCGCGAGTGGAAATTCAAGAAATGTTTTATTTTTGATAACTGATATATTTTTGGGGAAGCAATCTTACAGATGTAATCAATGTGATCATGCCATGATAAATTATTATCAATCTTTACACCAAGGACTTTATGGTGAGACACTTCTTCCAATACTTGATTTTTTAATATAAAGAGGTGGAATGCTCGATAATAGATTTTGTCGTTTCTGTCTTGTGGTTATTAGCATACATTTTGTTTTTGTATGGTTAAGAGACATATGGTTTAACTCTGACCAATTCAGGAGTGCATCAATGCTTTCTTGGAGAGTTTTTGACAAATAATTTATAGAATGGTGACTAGAATGAATAGTAGTGTCATCTGCAAACAATTCACAGTTATTACGTATGCAAAGTGGTAAATCATTGACATAAATGGAGAACAATAATGGGCCTAAAACAGATCCCTGTGGGGCCCCATATTTCAAAGTACTTTCATTTGAATTTGATGCATTAGTAAATGTAATTTGTTTTCTATTTAAAAGAAAAGATTCAAGAATATTAATGGTGGTACGTTGCATGCCATATAGTGACAATTTCCTGATGAGAAGAGAATGATCAATAACATCGAACGCCTTTGCAAAATCCACAAACAGTGCTGCAGAAAATTGGTTGGAATTTATGTTGGTTAGCCATTGATCAATTAGATTTATAAGAGCTGTATGACATGAGTGCGTTTTGCGAAAACCAGATTGATTTGGATGGAATAAATTGTTTTTATCAAAAAAAAGGGAGAGAGAGAGAGAGAGAGAGAGAGAGAGAGAGAGAGAGAGAGAGAGAGAGAGAGAGACAGAGAGAGAGATATTGAGAGAGACAGAGAGAGACAGAGAGAGAGGGAGAGGGAGACAGAGACAGAGAGACAGACAGAGAGACAGACAAGACAAGACAAGACCATTTTCAAAACACAAAACATTCTTTTTAAAAACAATACCTGCATTATTCCACAAACATTGATCAATAAATCGTTCTTTTTCTACAAAAAAACAAATGTCTATTCTCAATCCATTTTTTTAAAAACATGTTGCCAAAATTTCGATTTTATTCTCATCAGGCCTACAAACTGTCTCGGGGTGGCAGTTGATTGAAAGCAACACAGACGACTTCCAAGAGCGTCATAATAATGTCTTGGAACTAATTTCCAATTTTGAAAATCTCAGTGTTTACTGTAGCCTAGCTGCCCAGCATAACAAAAAGGATGTCTGCATATCATGCATGTTTATCATGTTAATACCGCCAGTTTCCAATTTATCACACAAAACTTTCGTTCGTTTAACCTTCTCAAATGCTTTAGTGTTTGAATACTTACGTTTCCACAGAAATTTAAAGAGGATAGTGTTCAGTCTGTCAAGCACTTTTGTCGGAGCAGAGAGTGCCTGAAAAACGTATACAAACTGGGATATCAAAAATGTTTTAATTATGCACAATATAATTTACCGCTAATACTTAAATTTCTTCTTGACCACATTCCAACAATTCTTTCAATTCTATCAAAACGTTTTGACCGGTTTTCTTCAATGTCAGAAGCAACAATATCATTCCTAAATATAATACCCAAATTTTTTAACTGTTTTGTCCATTTTATATTACAACATTGTTCTGGGCTGTTCTTCATGGATCCCAACCACATTGCTTCGGTTTTATTTTGATTCAAATTTAAATTTGAACATACTTTTCTTGTTTTTGTGAGTCAGGACGTTGGATTTTGTTATGTGGAGGGACGGCTTTATTCCACGTGAAAGACTGGCCAGATCTGAGGTGGTAATTAAGGGGCTCCGCTCACATATCTAACTTCAGCAGGACCGACGACGCACTGCAGCTTATCCCAGCCCGCTACACGTAGCATGAAAGGAAAACAGGCCAAGTACTTGTCATAATCCCTATCGCGGCATAAGTAATTATAGGCCGTGCGTCGTCTGTGCCGCTGAAACTGCGCAGGGGATATAGCTCAGTTGGTAGCGCGCTGGATTTGTATTCAGTTGGCCGCTGTCAGCGTGAGTTCGATCCCAGGTTCGGCGGAAATTTATTTCAGAGTCAAATTTGGGTGCAGACTCTCTTCGGTGTCCGAACTCCCCCCCCCCCCCCCCCCCCCCCCCCCCCCCCCCCCCCCGTGCATTGGGTGTGCACGTTAAAGATCCCACGATTGACAAAAGGGTCTTTCCTGGCAAAAATTGCTTAGGCACAGTTAATAATTGTCTACCTATACCCGTGTGACTTGGAATAATAGGCCGTGAAAGGTAAATATGCGCCGAAATGGCTGCAATTACTGGCCGTATAAAATTTCATCTCACACGGCATCACAGCAAAGCGCCTAGAACTGTACCCACGGAATATGCGCGATATAAGCCTCATTGATTGATTGATTGAGGTATATTCTGCCCATAAGCAGAGCAATGTTGACGGCAAGGACTGTGACTTGGACGGGGCGGATGAGGATTCCAGTCCCAACGGCTAGGTAGCTGTTAATTACAGGCTTCGGATATCACTTGCTAAAGGGAGGAAGACTCACCAGAGACATAGAATGTATGTATGTCTCTGGACTCACGTACGGTGGTCTTGGGCGAGGGCCGGGTATAAAAGCAGAGCGGCGCGTGCCACACCAATCGCTCTTGTCCCAAATAGAAATAGTTTCTGCGAGGACGTACACTCCCCCCTTTAGTTTCCACACCAATCTAGCATATAACCACGTCATGTCCCAAACAGACACTAGTTCGGGGGACAGAAAAACCAAGTTAGCATAGCATAGCATAGCATAGCATAGCATAGCCACACCAGTCGAATGTCCAACCCTTTTCAGGACTGAAAAGAGCTCTTACTTGAAACATTATTTTCGAGAAAAAAAAACTCTGTCTGTACCAAACTAAAAAAAGACACATTTTGTCAGGCAAACATATCCAATTGTAAATCCTTCTTTGTTAATTCGACATTTTGATTGGTCAATGCAATCACTCAGCGGTCAGGCAATCAGCGTGTCTCACCTCCAAATAGATCTGCCTCAATGACAATGTACACTTCCTGGCAAGCGTATCAATACAAGTCATGTGTTTCACGTGTCGCCATGACTGCAATAGTTTCTGCCAGCCGGTTGGTCATGCGCACGAACGATAGACAAATCAAGGGAAATGGAAGACAGCAAGTACGCAATTTGGTGACCGAGACATGAAAAGGATGTGACGTCATGTTATAATGAATGACGAATTGTTCTAGCGAGAACGTCACTTTGTGATTCGGCCTTTGCAGACTTCTCAAAAGGAACAAGCCATGGAAAAGTCAGTCTGTAAAATATAGAAAAGCACATAATAACCTCAAGCGAATTATAATGTGCTAAGCACATCGTAATTCCATGGGACTATACTTGCACCGAAGGCGATGGTAAGTACGTGACAA
>NC_090257.1:20148963-20176463 GCF_037325665.1 Littorina saxatilis
AGAGCCTTCCGTTTTCTCCTGAGATTTCTGAGTTTAACTTCTACACGGAGTATTCTTGGCAAGGGTATTTGTTTTCACTTGTGAAAGTTGATCTGAGAAGGACAAGTTTAGAGAGTTTACCAATTAGCGCTAGTTAGTTAGTCAGTCAGTTAGTTAGTTAGTTAGTTAGTTAGTCACCTAGTTACTTAGTTACTTAGTTCGGTAGGTCGGCAGATAGGTATGTTGGTAGGTAGGTAGGCAGTTGGGCAGTCAGTAAGTTCGTTTGATAGTTGCCGTTGGTCAGTATATTAGTTAGCTAGTTTGCTAGCTGGTTTGTTGATCAACAAACTTAATTCATACATCTGCATTACATACGACATCAGCCTTTACTGCAACCATGTGCAAAACACTTGCACTCTTTCTTGGCTTGATGTATTTGCTCTTGGATTGAAAGGGATAAAAGATATAGGAACAGAGTGATTGTTGGTTTTCCATTTTCCTTCAACTAAAATGGCTATTCGGGGCCGATTCTATTTTGTTTCTTTTCTCAAGATTACATGGTGTTCTCCATGTTTCAACTATTCACATTTGAGTCTATCACAGTAAAGCGGAGAAGGATTTAAAAAACTCGTATCTCCACACATTAGTTACTTCAAATCTTATTACAATGTTGATCTCCTTTAAAAAGTTAAGAATCTTGTCCGTGGGGACGTCCCGAAATAAAATCTTCACAGAGTATCTGCACAGACTGTGTTTGTCAAGAATTTATTTTTCGTCCACAAACTTGATACGACATGAAAGAAAGACGGACAGAGAGACAGAAAGATAGAAAGAAAGAAAGAAAGAAGGAAGGAAGGAAGGACGGAAGGAAGGACGGAAGGAAGGAAGGAAGGAAGAAAGAAAGAAAGAAAGAAAGAAAGAAAGACAGACAGAAAGAAAGAAAGAAAGAAAGAAAGAAAGAAACTAAGAAAAGAACTTGGAACGAAAGAAAGAACGAAAGAAAGAAAGAAAGAAAGAGCTGATGCAGAAAAAGGCCCCCAATACAGCACAGAAGCTTACCCCAGAGACTCCAGAGCACTCCACAGTCTCTGTAAGGATGAAAGAAACCAACCACTCACTGCCAATAACGGCAGCTAAGCTGAGCAACAGGCGTCAGAGACAGCAGTTAATGAGGCGAGATGTGTTCATCATCATCAACATGGCGCCACGTGCTGCCCGTCTTTGCGTACACAGTGGAACATCTCTCTTAAGACAACCCCCCCCCCCCCACATCCCTTTAAGACTTCCACCTTTTTAAGACCTTCAACTTTCACATGTACTGTTCATAACTTTTGTAAATTTACCTCCCTTTTAAGATTCCCTCCGCTGAAAGACTTGATTTTCTCCGGTTTTTGGCTCACGTAAGTGTAGCCTATGCGATGCTAACTTTTGTCTGTCCGTGCGTGCGTGCGTGCGTGCGTGCGTATGTATGTATGTCTGTGGTAGAAACTTTAACATTTGACTGAACACCGAAATACTAATTTTACCTGGTTATTATTCAAGCAACAGCTTCAAAGTATTGAAGCAATGATCAACATTTCGTCGGCACGTATGTAGTTAAAGTGTGTATCCAAAGAAAACGGGTGGTGGGGTGTTTTTTTTTTTGGGGGGGGGGGTAAAAACAGCTGACTGGCCTTGTGTCGTGTGTGGTATGTAGACCAGGTCAGGGGTCAAGGTTAGGTCAGATCGCGTGAAGGATTGTGGTATAGATACAGTTATCACCGAGCTGCAGTTCGCCGATTCGGAGAAGACGATTTCACATTGTTCGGTTTCGTAGCTCCAGAAAAATAGATACAGAAGATACCAAAGGAGATTTCCTACGGGTTAATCTGCACTGCGTGTTTCCAGTGTCTGCGCGAGGAAGCGCTGTCGAAAGCGCAGTGTCGATCTGGCCAACTGGCAGTCGTGTCCCCGTAAGTAGGCTACAGACAGGCAGATCTAGATCTAGTGTCTCGCACTCTTGCACAACGTGTCACCTATGCTTACTGTGTGTGTGTATGTGTGACGGAGTGATTGAGTTTGTGTTACTCTTTGTCGATTTCTTACGTGAGCCTTGAAGGCTTCGCCTCTTGCTGTTATTGGTCTTAAAGGGGGGGGGGGGGGGGGGTGGTCCATTGTATATGACTGAGATTGCTGTTACTGTTGTCGGTTGGTTGAACAGGTACGCTTGCAGATTCCTTCATAGTGGTCATGGCGCTTTCCTGTTGGTTTTTCGGTTGACTGGTTGTTGTTGTTGTTGTTGTTGTTGTTGTTGTTGTTGTTGTTGTTGTTGTTGCTTGTGTGTGTGTGTGTGTGTGTGTGTGTGTGTGTGTGTGTGTGTGTGTGTGTGTTTGAGCCAGGTCACTGCGGGCATTACATACATGTAGGTGCACACGCACTAGCGCCATGTTCCTAACGAGCCATCAAGGCGGCAGTCAGCGCACAAACTACCTTCAACTTCTTCATGTCAGACCAAGAGATTTATTAACCAATTAATCACCGGGCTGAAACAACCTTCCACTCGCTCTGCTAATGAACGAATATAAGACAGCTGATGAGACAAGAAGAATGAAAGAAAGAAAGAAAAGTGAGAAAAAAAGAAAAAAGGAAGAAAGAAAAAAAGAAAGAAAGAAAGGAAGAAAGGAAGAAGAAAGAAAGAAAGAAAGAAAGGAAGAAAGGAAGAAAGAAAGGAAGAAAAAAGAGAAGGACAAAGGAAAAAGAAAGTAACAAAGACACAAAGAAAGTTAGAAAGAAAGAAACAAAACAAGACAGAAAGAAAGCACACACAAAGAATAACAACTTCATATTTCTGCAGAACGAACAACGGTCCTTTTCAGCCGAACAAAACCTATACAATCACTTCAAAGAAGAATCTATTTTTATTCTCGCAGAGATGGAACATAAATTTGCTGGAGTGGAGTGTCTCTAAACGCTCCCACAATTTCAGAACGCTTAATTTAGCAAGACAGTGCAGGCTGCGTGTCTCAGAGGCTTGATCAGAAGAAGGCAAAGCTGTTGGCCATAAATACCTGTGTCCCCCTGCCTCTTGGCTGTGGAGCGTCGGATTAGAGATAAATCATGATGATGCACATTCGATATCACTCACACTGGAAGCAAGCACTCAGGTACACAAATACACACAAGCGCACGCACGCACACGGAAAAAACCCACAGATAGATACAAACAGACAGGCAGGCACACAGACAGACAGACAGACAGACAGACAGACAGACACACACACACACACACACACACACATACGTACACACATACGCACGCTCGCACACACATACGTACATGTACACACACACACACACACACACACACACACGCACGCACGCACAAACACACGTACACACACACACACACACACACACACACACACACACACACACACACACACACACACACATACTTACGGGACTGGAGCTCAATTTCTTAATCAGTTGGAATAGCTTGAAAGTTTCTGCATCCGCGTGGGTTTACATAGAAAATTGCCCTTAGTTTTTCGATACCTGGGACAGATTTGGAGGACTTATTTGTATTGCAGTTAAATTGAGGGGTACATGTAGGAGACAGCAGTTTGGAGGCTAATACACAAATTCAATGATTGGTTTTTTTCTGTCCTTTTTTTTTTAGGAATGTGCACCTCTTACGTTAATTAGCCGGCCTCGAAGTGTTACCATGGAATGTGTGTAAGCGCATCTACGCAGATGTATTTGGGAAAGGATAGTATTTTGAACCATTCTTCTTGAAAGAATTTTCCCCTAAAAATCTATTTAAAAAAAGCTTCCAAGTACCGCACCTGGGAATGTTCAAGACACCCCAGAGGCTGTTGCGTGTGTTAAGGCTCAATTAGCGAAGATGATGCCTGACACACACCAGTAATTACCTGCCTTTAGGCATGATCAACATCACTCAGACTCCTGCCAGTACCAACACTTAGCAACAAGGGCTGACCGAGACCTGACTGGCCGAGACCAGACAGCCAAGACCTTTAAAGATACATTCCTTTTCGTGTAAGAGGCAATGTGAACCATCTCGGATCTTCCCGGGAGTTAAATAAATACGATATCGATGGAGGAAAAAAACCCACCAAGAAGTCTCTTTTTGACCCTCTCGTTCAAAATGAAATCTCTGACGTCAACAGCTGAACACTTCGAAAAGACGTTATATAACATGAATAATGGCAAAACGTTAAAATGCTATCCCTTCGCAGGAAGTGTGAAAAAATGTTGAGAACAAAGTTTCTCTCGGCAACTTCATCATATTAGAAGTAGAAGATGAATTGCATGTATCGGTATCGTATATCATTAACATGGGAAACGAGCATCCATCCTCTTGGATGCACCCCCAAAATCGACAGAATGTGTTGCTTCATTGATACATCAGATTAACATAGGTGACACTTATGAAATCATTGATGAATTATGGCAAAAGCGGATTTGAGCCTCGCGCCCCCTAATTGGCGTAGAGGCGCGTCCCCCGGGTGGTGGATGGGGGAGCCTTCTCTACTAACTTCTGAGAGAAGGTCGCATCACTCTCGATGCCGTGAACCTAATTAGGATCTTTTTCTTGTTTCTTCTTTATTTCTGCCTCCCCAAAGTCCTTTTACTTTCCTTTTCTCACCCATAAAATTCTTCACTTATTACCCTTGTTAAGTGGTTCTTGTATAGAATATAGTCAATGTTTGTAAAGATTTTAGTCAAGCAGTATGTAAGAAATGTTTAGTCCTTTGTACTGGAAACTTGCATTCTCCCAGTAAGGTCATATATTGTACTACGTTGCAAGCCCCTGGAGCAAATTTTTGATTAGTGCTTTTGTGAACAAGAAACACTTAACAAGTGGCTCTATCCCATCTCCCCCCTTTCCCCTATCCCATCTCCCCCCTTTCCCTCGTCGCGATATAACCTTCGTGGTTGAAAACGACGTTAAACACCAAATAAAGAAAGAAAGAAAGAAAGCGGGTTTGAGTGTGCATATTCATGGCTATGCTTGACACTGACCAACACAGATCACGCAGACTAATGGGGAGCTAGCGCAATGCACACGAAATATTCTGGTGACAGAAAAATTTAAAGACTAGGCCTAGATTATTCTTAGAATTAATGAATCCGTGCAGAAGATGTTCCAGCTCTGAACAAAGCTGAACTGAGCAGATGTTAGGTTTTGTTCCAGCTCCGAGGAGATTTGCAAAACGAGTAGATAAAGCCAGTAGAGATAAACATTTTGCTTCTCCTATGATGGAAGAATGTATACTTTGAAAACTCGCAGTCAATGGATGACATACAAATGATGAAATAGGCTAACGTAGCGTTAGGATGGATGGACAGGGAGGAGGTCGGGGGGGGGGGGGGGGTTGGGGGGGGGTGGTTGCTTGACGCGTAAAATAAGGGTAAAAAAAAGAAATTGGTAAAGAGTTGTGAAGGAGAAAAAAAACAGAAAAAAACCACCTGATGGAACTAAAACGTCATAATTGGTGGCAAAGGAGGTAACCAAAACGCAAACTAGCCAAGCGTATACGTGAGATAAATTTGAGCGCGGCGTCGCTTTGCCCAGACAGGGAGTGAAAGAGTCCCGTAATACTGATGTGTGGATACAGTTGTCGGAATAATGTGTAAAGAGCGAAAGAATTAAGACCAATTTGTGCAGTACCAAGGGGTTTGTGCATTTTTGGTGCGTGCGTGTGTGTGTGTGTGTGTGTGTGTGTGTGTGTGCGTGTGTGTGCGTGTGTGTGTGTGCGTGCGTGTGTGTGTATGTGTGAGAGTATGTGTGTTTGTGTGTGTGTGTGTTTGTGTGTGTGCGTGTGTGTGTGTGCGTGTGTGTGTGTGGGCGTGCGTACGTGTGTGTGTGTGTGTGTCTGTGTGTGTCTGTGTGTGTGTTTGTGTGTGTGTGTGTGTGTGAGTCAGTGTCTGTCTGTCTGTCTGTCTATCTGTCTGTGTCTCTGTGCGTGGTATTCTTAATACCTCATCCGATATTCTTATCGTGCTCCGTTTTACGCTCGTTAGTCTACTCGTTAGTCTACTTTTTTCTTGCTTTTGGTTTTCCCCCAAGTTTCTTTGCCCCCCACCCCTACCCGACACACACACACACACTCTCTCTCTCCTTCATCCTTCTCTTCTCTGTGTTTACATTTAGTCAAGTTTTGACTAAATGTTTTAACATAGAGGGTGAATCGAGACGAGGGTCGTGGTGTATGTGTGTGTGTGTGTGTGTCTGTCTGTCTGTGCGTGTGTGTGTGTAGAGCGATTCAGACCAAACTACTGGACCGA
This sequence comes from Littorina saxatilis, assembly GCF_037325665.1. Taxonomy (NCBI): domain Eukaryota; kingdom Metazoa; phylum Mollusca; class Gastropoda; order Littorinimorpha; family Littorinidae; genus Littorina; species Littorina saxatilis. The sequence continues at coordinate 20,155,234 of NC_090257.1, forward strand.
TCTTTATGAAATTTGACATGAGAGTTCCTGAGAATGATATCCCCGGAAGTGTTTTCTTTTTTTCGATAAATACTTTTGATGACGTCATATCCGGCTTTTTGTAAAAGGTGAGGCGGCACTGTCACACCCTCATTGAAATTTTTGTAAAGCAATTTTCGACAAAGGCCGGACTTCGGTATTGCATTTCAGCTTGGTGGCTTAAAAATTAATTAATGACTTTGGTCATTAAAAATCTGAAAATTGTAATAATTTTTCTTTTTAATATAAAACGATCCAAATTTACGTTCATCTTATTCTACATCATTTCCTGATTCCAAAAACATATAAATATGTTATATTTGGATTAAAAACAAGCTCTGAAAATTAAAAAATATAAAAATTATGATCAAAATTAAATGTCCGAAATCGATTTAAAAACAATTTCATCTTATTCCTTGTCGGTTCCTGATTCAAAAAACATATAGATATGATATGTTTGGATTAAAAACACGCTCAAAAAGTTAAAACGAAGAGAGGTACAGAAAAGCGTGCTATGCAGCACAGCGAAACCACTACCGCGCTGAACAGGCTCGTCAGTTTCACTCCGTTTTGCACAAGCGGCGGACTACGGTCATTGTGAAAAAATGCAGTGCGTTCAGTTTTATTCTGTGAGTTCCACAGCTTCACTAAATGTAGTAATTTCGCCTTACGCGACTTGTTTTCTTTTAGACTTTAGGTCAGTCTTTTTGTAAACTGGTTTTTTTTCAGCCAGTTTTCTTTCATTAGAGTGTTTTGTATTTTTTCTCCAGCCTGTAGTGTATAATTGATGTTCAACAAACCGTAAACACCCAAACAGACACGTACACTGAGTCTGACGTAGACATCCTTTGATGTCTGATGTATCAGCATGTGTTGACGTCAACATGAGGGTTGTGTCTGCCAAGCCTGCTGGGTTAACCGAGACTTTCAAATATTTTATTTTTTAAATCAGCCCTTATTATGTTATGGTTTGATGTCCGTGTTGCATTCCTGTTTCCCCGAAAGACTGAGATACAGTTTTGAGAGAAGATTATGCGTTAGGAGATGGGGATCGAATGGTTTGAAACAGACAGACAGACAGACAGACAGGCAGACAGACAGACAGACCAAGACAAAGAGAAAGTGACAGACAGAGACACTGAGAGAGAGAGAGAGAGAGAGAGAGAGAGAGAGAGAGGGGGGGGAGGGGGAGAGAGAACAGAGACAGAGACGGGTACACACACACACACACACACACACACACACACATACACACACACACACACACACACACACACACAGAGATGTAGACATGTCGAGGGATTCACACAGAGACAGGCTTACAGGCAGCCGCACGAACGGACAGATAGACAGACAGACAGCTTGACATAAATACAATGGATAATGTCAACAAATACTGCGTAGACGATAACAATCAAACAAAGGCACCAGCAGAAAATGTTGCAGAGTGCGAATGAATCGCAGAGTGCGAATCAGACACGCTGACGTCAGTTGTTTAGCGTCAACGCTGTAGCTTGTAAGCGTACATCATATTGTAAGCATACAACCGGTACACTTATAGAGTACATGACTAACTTATCATGGTGTATTGGCTGTGTCGGTGCATATCTCATAATGGTTCTTGCTGTCTGTAAAACGGGAAGAAAAAGTAAGGTAGGAATTCAGAAGCAGCGGTACATGAAATGATGTATATATATGCTACAAACGTTCATTTCTTGTATGTATGATTATTAGTAGTGTCAAGCAACCAACAACAACAAAAGGAAATCAAATAAAAGAATGACAAAAATCGAACTAGGGCCAATCAACGCTGCAGAAGTAGTGGGACAAATCATGGCTCGAACTTGTCTGTGTGTTATTATTTTCATCATTGTTCTTTTCATCGTTGTCGTCATAGTCTTCTTCGTCTTCCTTGTCGTCCTCCTCCTCCTGCTGCTCATCATCATCATCAGCAGCATCAGCGGCAGCAGCAGCAGCAGCAGCAGCATCATCATCCCATGTACCCCCCCCCCCCCCCTTGTCCTCGTATATGTTGTCAACCATCCGCTCAACAGATCTCTTCATTTTTGACGTTGTCAACATCATTTCCGTTATTGCCATCATCGTTGACATCGTACCCCCCCCCCTCCTCCTCCTCCTCCTCATCATCATCATCATCATCATCATCATCCTTCTCATCATCATCATCATCATTATCCTCCTCCTCATTCTTCTCATCCTCCTCATCATCATCTTCATCATCATCTTCATTACTTTGCCGTACAAATGCAATATCATGTTCTGTTATTGCTGTGCCTGTGGATGACATGCGTGTCACCAGACAGTGCACTGGGGACGGCACGTGACGCTCGGTGCACAATCTCACCACTGCTGTGAATGTAGTTGACCTGATTTCTACTGACCTACTTGTAGGCGCCCGCTTTGTGTTCCCAAGTACGCTTTATTGCGTGCAGACTGATGGTTAAAATGAAGTTTTACAATGCAGGGCGTATTAACACTTCAAGTCACAAATAGTCACTAGAACTGTCAACTGGGAACAAAAATACTCAATTATCATATCATAGCAGGGCAGAAATATAAGTTTGAAGCGCGATTATAGAGAGACGGTATCCAAACTCAACAGAGACCGTACACGGGGAAAAGTTCTGACAGTCTAGCGGCAAGTAAAATATATTTAAAAAATCACAAATACATTAATTATGTTCTTATTAAGTAGGTCTACGATATCGATTTCTTGTGAGCATTTCAAATACACTACTGGTTGAACTGACGGCCGATGCAAGAAACTATGGTGCTCGTGTTAACTCATTACCATACCGTATTCATTATCTCTCTGTGGGAATCAAAAACGCTAAATGTTCCGGGAAAAAACCATGCGAAACTTCAACCACCTACAACGGCGTAACCTGCCTCCAAGCTGTTGTAATCATCACTTATCCATCCCAGAGACCAGTGCAATCACTGGTCAGATTTGAATCCCACGGTAGGCTACCCGTTCTGATAGCAACTCAAACTGACCCATTGCAGCTAGGCGTTGCGTTGTCCGCTGAGGTGACTCCTACCTGCGTAAGTCTCAAAGTCTGGCGGAGAACCAATTTATGTATGCTGTGAACGCCCAATGTTCATATATTTTGACCTCATACACTGACATCAAGTGAGAGTAACGATTTTCTCTCATCGCTAGAGCAGGCTAGAGTAAACAAAAATGCTCCGAGCGTAAACCTGCCAGTCTGACAGAGAACTCATTTTCTGACTACCTTTGTTGTAACATTGGGAACACCCAATTAATGTTGACGCACTGAATTTTTGACCCCACACGACGGTGCGTTGGGAAACAACTCAAAGTTATTCTTCGCTAGGATCAGAACCCTCCTCGCATAAAGCTGCGAGGCTCGCGGAGAACCATTTCACTGACTACTGCCCGTATGCTGTAACAAGGGAACACCCAGTTCTGACCAACTTTGACCCCATGCGAAGACTCATTGAAAACAACCCAAAGTGAGAAATTTGGTTAGCGCTCTCGGCTAGGCAGGCATGAGGCCAAGGGTAGGGCGGATGGTGGCGAGAGAGGTGAAGGGACGGGGAATGTTTACAGTGTCGTGTGCCGGGCTGTGAGCATGCAGTGTCCGCCATGCACCGTCGCGGCAGACGCGCAATAGTTCTGTGCAGGAAAATGCAGCGCGCTATTCTGGCCATCTGGCATCTGGCCGACTGTCGTCCTCATCTCTAAGGCAGACTGATACCAAAAGGTGTAAGTTACACCCGCCTTCAGGCTCAGGCATTTTCAAACGCTCAACTCAAGACCATAGGGGAAGAACCCTTCTAGTGTAAACCTGCGAGACTGGCACAGAACCAACTTGCTGATTACTTCACGTATGCTGTACTATACTGTTCAAAAAAAGAAACGCATAGCTTGTAATATTTGGTTAATTTAGTTATATGGCTACAAGGATATCCACCAAACTGCAGAAAATGTTTATCTGGTCGTCGACCTTTCGTCCATTGCCACAAGTGAGCTCTGCACGTGACGCATGCGTTATCAGTGGCTACAATGTCAAAATTGCTCATTTGGCATGACCACTCGTCATGCTTCAGTGTAATCTCGTGAAACTCGGGGAATATTGAGCTCTCACCATGTCTTCCAAAACCCATAAAAGCGGATTGTTCGCCACAAAGAAATCAGACGACAATTCAGCGACGAAAGATGGCCCGATTGAGCAGAGAAGACCGCCAAATTGCATTGGGTCGTTTACAAGCAGGCCAAAGTCAAAGTGCAATCGCCAGGCACTTCCACGTGTCCCAGAGCACCATCAGTAGACTGTGGGTCAGGTTTCAAGCCACTGGCTCCGTTGCTGACTTGCCACGAGCGGGAAGACCAAGGGCGACAACTGCTGCTCACGACCGCTTCATACGGCTCCGCCACCTCCGGAATCGTTTCCTGTCGGCCTCATCTTCTGTCCAGGCTCTCCCCGGGCCACACCGATTATCGGACCAGACCGTGCGGAACCGCCTGCATGAAGCTGGTTTGAGAGCTCGCAGACCTCACAGAGGAGCTGTCCTCACCCGCCGCCATCGCCAGAACCGAGTGCAGTGGGGCAACCAGCACCTTCGCTGGACCGTCCGGAATCACTGGAGACACGTGTGGTTCAGCGACGAGTCCTACTTCCTGCTCCAGCGACATGATGGTCGGAGGAGGGTCTACCGGAGAGTAAACGAACGTTACGCGCCCAACTGTGTGGATGAGGCACCCGTTCATGGTGGTGGAGGCGTCATGGTGTGGGGGGCGATCAATACCGCTGGAAGGAGCACCCTGGTGCACGTCCAAGGGCGCATAACTGCCCAGCGATACGTGGAGGAAATTCTGCGCCCACACGCCCTTCCTCTTCTGGCTGACCAGGATGCCATATTCCAGCAGGACAACGCTCGCCCGCACACAGCACGACTCACCACCCAGTTCCTCACCGACCACCATGTCCAGGTGCTTCCCTGGCCATCCATGTCGCCAGACATGAACCCGATAGAACACCTCTGGGATGAATTGGACAGACGTGTGCGCAGGCGAGAAGAAGCGCCGGCAAATCACCGCGATCTATTGCAGGCACTTCAGGAGGAGTGGGACACCATCCCACAGCAAGATATCCGGCATCTGATCCAGTCCATGCCCAGAAGGTGCCGGGCAGTTGTTGCTGCTCAAGGCAGTCACACCCCCTACTGACTTGACAGCCTCGGCACCCAATCGTATTGATTGACTGATTGATTTGAAGATGCAAATGATCTGTGTGTGCATTCAACTGTGTCCATACCAAATTTCAAACAAATAATCTAAATATTGGATTTTCTGTTAATTTTTTTCGAAAAATAAACAAATTTGGCAAGTAGCAACTATGCGTTTCTTTTTTTGAACAGTATAGATGAATACCCGCTTCGCCGGGTACGGTTTCGCCGGGAAGAAGTAGAGCCGAATACCCGGCTTCGCCGGGGACCCGGCTTTGCCGGGTGTACGCCGGCTTTGCCGGCGCACCGTACAAAGGAAGGGAGATAAACGCGCAAAACACTGGAGAAGATAAGGAAAAGTTACTGGGAATGGATGTACAGAAAAACCAAAATCGGTTCAGCGCTGCGCGCTGAGAGCACGCACGTGTTCAAAATTGTCCACGATTGTGTCCGGGGTCTACCTGAATATTCCCACCAAATTTGAAGCAGATCCATCGAGAACTTTGGCCGTGAATCGTGAACACACAGACAGACAGACAGACACAAGCCGTATATAGATATAGATAACAAGGGAACGCCAAATCCCGACAAGGCGATGTTCGGAAATAACTCTGTCGGGTTTGTGTGGGTTTTGCAAGAGTGAGACAAACAATCCACACGTGCTCCTGCCCACGTGTTTCAGACACACACCCTCGCTAGTGACTGGCCTGTAATGTCATGAGGGAAAATTACACAGCACGTGTGGACTGTTTGTCTCACTAAAAGCAAGGGTATTCACTCTTCCCCAACCCAGAAAACAAGTCGCGTAAGGCGAAATTACTACATGTAGTCAAGCTGTGGAACGCACAGAATGAAACTGAACGCACTGCATTTTTTCACAATGACCGTAGTTCGCCGCTTGTGCAAAACGGAGTGAAACTGACGAGCCTGTTCAGCGCGGTAGTGGTTTCATATAGCACGCTTTTCTGTACCTCTCTTCGTTTGAACTTTCTGAGCGTGTTTTTAATCCAAACATATCATATCTATATGTTTTTGGAATCAGGAATCGACAAGGAATAAGAAGAAATTGTTTTTAAATCGATTTCGGAAATTTTATTTTGATCATAATTTTTATATTTTTAATTTTCAGAGCTTGTTTGTAATCCAATTATAACATATTTATATGTTTTTGGAATCAGGAAATGATGTAGAATAAGATGAACGTAAATTTGGATCGTTTTATTTTTAAAAAAAATATTACAATTTTCAGATTTTTAATGACCAAAGTCATTAATTAATTTTTAAGCCACCAAGCTGAAATTTAATACCAAAGTCCGACCTTTGTCGAAGATTGCTTTACAAAAAGTTCAATCAATTTGATTGAAAAATGAGGGTGTGACAGTGCCGCCTCAACTTTTACAAAAAGCCGGATATGACGTCATCAAAAGTATTTATCGAAAAAAAGAAAAACAACGTCCGGGGATATCATTCTCAGGAACTCTCATGTCAAATTTCATAAAGATCGGTCTAGTAGTTTGGTCTGAATCGCTCTACACACAGACACGGACAGACAGACAGACACACACACACACACACACACACACACACACACATACACCACGACCCTCGTCTCGATTCCCCCTCTATGTTAAAACATTTAGTCAAAACTTGACTAAATGTAAAAAACGACAACATTATATCCGGAATTCTTCTGTTGTATGGAAAACAACTTAAAGTGCTCTCTTTGCTCGAGTGATAATCTTCCTTGCGTAAATCTGCGATTCTGGCAGAGAACCAATCCACTTTACTCACTTTGCAACCAGAAAACACCCATTTCGTGCATATATAGTTAGACCCGTTCGGCGATCGCATTAAAAACAACTCAAAGTGAGATAAACGATTTTCTCTCATCGCTAGAGTAAAACAAATCCTCCCAACTTAAGCCTGCTATATGCGCTAGTCTGGCAGAGAACCAATTTTCTGACTACATGTGCTGTAACATGGGAACACCCGATTTTGACGTACTGAATTTGACCCCAAACGATGGTGCGTTGGAAATAACTCAAAGTGAGAATTCTGTTTTGAATTCTTCGCTAGCGTGAGAACCCTTCTGGCAACAACTTGCAAGCTGCTGACTTATTGCATTGAAAACAACTCGAAGTGAGAGAACCGATTTGCACTATTTGCTAGAGTGAAAAGACAAAAATCCTCCTGCGGGTCTGGCAGAGAACCAATGTTCTGACTACTCTACCTGTGCCGTAACATGTGAACACCCAATTCCCTGTCAACACTATTCCTGAAAGAGCAGAGGATGTGGGGGTGGGAGAGTGAGGGGAGGGGGGGGGGGGTAATAGGGGGCGGTGGGGAGGGGGTTATTTTGAGAGGAACATTGTTCTTGACTGAGCTTTTAGCCGACATTCTCTGTGTTTTTTGAACGTTCGATGTTGTGTAAAGTTATTGCTTAGTGAAAGAGTTCTAGGCTATCTATCGCTGGAACTTTCTTTGGAACCAGAGTAGTGTGCGATATAGCTAAGAAGTACGGATACTTCCAGTTCTTAACTTTAACTCGTCTATAGACTGAACATTTGACATTACCGAGGTTGGTTTCGCCCTTTTCTTAGTTTTTAGTCAATTAGTGTACATGAGCAATTACTGAATTCAACCAGTACGCTCATATGGTTTTGCGTGTCCGCAGGCTCAATAAAGGAAAATATACACACGTTTTTAGGAGATAACGCTTTGGTGTGATAACTTACAATTCGAGATTGTGTTGCGGCCGGACGACAGATCATCTTTCTTCTCCTCCATCTTCCTCTAACCCCTCCACCCCTACCCCTCCCCCTACCCCTTCCACGGAAGAAGGAGTAAAAAAATAAAAAAAATAAAAAAATAAAGACTTCATTGAAAACAACAGATTAAAATAAATCGGAATATAAGAAGAAAATATTCAGGTGATTGGAATTGAACAAATAAGACGCAAACAAGAAAACCCAAACAGAAGAACAATGTTGACTGTGCGTGAGAGCGAGAAATCAAATGACCACATACACACAAACAACTTGGGTCGCATCTGTAGAGAATTGTGACTTCGTGGTCTTCGTCAATACGTGAGTACAGTACTCTTTGGTCGCAACAAACAGTCTTAAGGTTTATAACCAACGCTCTTTCTTCTTCCTTTTGTTTCAGAATGGGTACCACATCTTTCCAGACAGAATGAGAACGTCTTGACATGGCATGCACCTGTGCGCTCCAGCCACGTCACATTCTGCAATTTATCTAGGCTAGCAACTTGTCCGGCTGTTCAGTTTAAACGGGGCCTTACCATAGGCCTGGAAACACCTGCCTGTAAACCAATTCGGAAGACAGACTCCATCTTTGCCAAACACTTCGTGCCAGAAACCAGGAGAGATTTATTGTGTTTATCCTTGATTCCGAGTGAAAGAGTCTGCTGAATCTTTCTGCATCGGGATCGACCAGAAACAGAACACAACGATTTCCGTCTAACCATTATCATGCACGCTCTTCTTCGAGGATTGTAAGACCACCTGTTTCCCTGAAAGCGGCAAGGATTCACCCTTGCCTGTTTAGATTATACTGAAACAATTTGAGCCTGTGCAAACGAAAAAAGAAGAAGAAGAAGAAGTAGAAGAAATGTGAGTGCAAAAGAGCGCCTCCCAAAATAGCACGCTTTTGAAAACAATCCAGCTTTCCTTGACAGTTCGTTATGCCTGTCACTAAAGTGACACACTTTATAAATCGTGAAGTTTGCACATCTTGACTTGTGATGAAGCTTTTAGCAACTTCTTTGTAATACTTCTTGGCAAAACGATTTGCTGCTATTTGACAGCGTGGAATGCGCCAGTTCAGCCAGCAGATACTCTCAGCGTCTGTTTTAGGCACGGCGCTCACCTATGTAACTTCAGCAGGACAGTACACGCACTGCAGATTGTAGCTGGTTTGCAGTGTGTTTTTTTCTGTTTTTTTCTTCTGTTTTTTTCAACATGGTTTTATTTCTTTTTGGTACATATATAACATGACAACAACATCAGACATCAACATCAAATAACATTAGACATACACGACTTTGCTATATGCATCTTAAAAAATAAAAGAACAAAAACAACAGCCAGAAAGCACAATAACACGTACAATTACATAGCCCATATTCAATACATTTCTAAATTATATAAATACATACTGTGTGCTGTGTGTTTATTTCCCCCCAAGACAGGCGTGGTGATTGTGGGACACTTGTTTGGTCTACGGAACAGTTTTTACTTTTAGCGCGAAGTTATTCTCATGTCTCGGGGAAATTAAGTAGAAGTGCAATGCCTTTGGTGCAGTCGTCAACCACCCAAGGCACTGCATACCCCCAGCAAAGACAAATCGGTCATCCCTCCCTCTCTCACACACCCAAAGTCCCAAGTGTTTGGATTAAAAACAAAAACAGAATTTGGTGTGATTTCCTTCGACTTCAAAGCTTGACAAAATAGGCGCATATAATAGACAACGTCATTTGAATGTCAAACGTCAGAAACAATCACCATCGACAAGAAAGCTGCGATACAATCTGCACCATACTGACCTCATGGAAGACTCTTTACGCGGCGCTCTGCAGGCGCTGTACTGCCGCCATTACAGTGACGTCACTTCCTTGTCCTGCTATCTGGAGCGTCAACTTCCGCTAAGGGAGCCGTTTTATCAGCTAAAGCGCGTGCCACATTTCCAGGTGCGGGATGACTTGCACCATTGCGACGCCCCGGCCTACGCCCCGATATCAAGGTGAGTTCATTGACATTGTTTAAAGGTGCTGTTCTAGGGGCAGCGTTGGCTTGAAACCTGTGCGTCGTTATCGGCGTGGGTTCGATCCCCACGTTCGGCGAGGGATTTACTGTAAGTTTATTGTTACGTTCTTTTTGTCAGAATGTATATATGTATTTGATGTTTGAATAGTATGGTTTTTATTCATAGGTAATATGTAAAGCGCGGAGAGCACAGTTCACTGTGGTTCGCGCTATAAAGCTCTCATTAGTATTATCATCATTATTATTATTATTTCCCAGACGGTCAACTTTGTGCAGACTCTCCTCAGTGTGCGAACACTCCCGTGTACACGCGGCATGCGCACGATAAAGATCCCAAGTTCACAGCGGAAGTCAGTTTTAGGGTTCGGAAACATGAATCCACGCATGCTGGACAAAAAGAAGGGTAGAGTAGCGACGTACGGTATGGCAGTTCGCTTTCCCCAGTGAGAATTAGCTACGTGAATTTCAATGAGGCTAACCATTCATGACTTAATGATATCTTATCCTTATCGTTATCCTTACCTAAGGATGATATCTACAGATTCGTGAAGAGCCTGATTTGGGACGTGCCACATTCCTACGCCACGATTTACAAATTCTGTAAGATTTTATCTCCTAATTTCTGGCGTTCTTAACAGTGAAATTTATATTGATACGATGTTGTATGTAGAATAGATACATACGGATCATTGACATTAAGACGTTTTTGAGTTTGATTAAGGAATTCCGCAAACACAGACAATATAGCTCGAGGCCGCCAAATTGGTATCTCCGCAGTTCAACAGTTATGTTAGCTCCACGGAAGGTATGGAATTGGTTGATTGACGTTTACTTCCATACGTGAGTCTTGAACGCTTTGACGCTACTTTGCTGACGTTACATGTGGCTTTGATGGTATGTTTGTTTGTTTGCTTAACGCCCAGTCCACCACGAAGGGTGATATCAGGGCGGTGCTGCTTTGACATTTAACGTGCGCCACACACAAGACAGAAGTGGCAGCACAGGCTTCATGTCTCACCCAGTCACATTATTCTGACACCGGACCAACCAGTCCTAGCACTAACCCCATAATGCCAGACGCCAGGCGGAGCAGCCACTAGATTGCCAATTTTAAAGTCTTAGGTATGACCCGGCCGGGGTTCGAACCCACGACCTCCCGATCACGGGGCGGACGCCTTACCACTAGGCCACCGTGTTGCGGTTTTGATGGTATGGAAAGGTCATAAAATCAGACTGTTATTTTAAGAATGAAATAATGTATAAGGACGATTAATTTGCATGAGGGCGTGACTAGCTTGGCCACCCCAGCGTTAACTCTTATCTGAACAAGGAAGCGCATATTTGGTACAGAGAATTTACTAACAACCACTCACCCCCATAACCCTACCCCTCTCTCTTTATGTATTTCTGACTGTCTGTCTGTCTGTCTCTGTCTGTCTCAGTCTCTATCTGTCTGTCTGTCTGTCTGTCTATCTATCTCTCTCTGTCTGTCTGTCTCTCTCTGTCTGTTTCTCTCGCTCTCTCTCTCTCTCTCCTCTCTTAATCTGTCTGTCTGTCTGTCTGTCTGTCTGTCTGTCTGTCTGTCTGTCCGTTTGTCTGTCTCTCTGTGTGTGTATGTTTGTCTGTGGGTCGGTCGGTCGGCCGGGTGGTCCGCCCTTCCATCTGTCCGTCTTTTTGTCTGTCTGTCTGTCTGTCTGTCTGTTTATGTCTGTGTCTGCCTTAATACATGGATTGCGAACATTGCAAGTCATCGTTCTGTAGGCCCCAAAGCAGCTGTAGAGGCAGTAAATACACATTCCCTGCATTATGTAAGTGGATGCAGGTGTCCAGGATTTGCATTTGTCGCAGAAGGAAACGTCTTAAGATAATTGTGTCGATTATTTGTTGTGGTTGTACGTTTAGTCTAGACTTTACGTCAAGTAGGCTGCAATTTATGGTGGCGAATAATGTCCTACTTTTAATCTTAACCTTAGGTCTCGGATAAGACTTGTTTAGTTTAATATACAAGGTATGTTCATGCCTGAGTATCTGTTATTTATAATAGATTTGGCTGACAGAGTTAAACAAATGTAAATCCTTTTATGCGATGGGGTTTGACTAAGAATATAGACTGCCTGTTTATATAAAGCGTTGATTTATATCTGGTCGTTCTTAAAACAAAATGCTATGAAACTGTTGTTTGCCGATAGACAATGCTCAGGTCGCGACCTGCTAGAAGTGCTCACAAATTCTGAAAATGGTATGTGAAAGCTTAGTTTTTGGGGGTAAAAAGATTCTTGAATAAAATTGATCGCTTTTGTTCTCAAATGGCATCTTATTGCAAGTTTTAAACCTGTAGTGCTCCTTTGTAAGCATGTTACTGTATTGTCACACGTGTGTATTTGAATACATAATAATATTTTGTTTAAAGCAACTGGTATCGTGCTATTTTTCAGACTGGAGCGCGCCACACATGTGTGTATATGAATATAAAACATTTTGTTTTTGTTTGTTGGTATCGTGCTGTTTTTCAGACTAGAAAGCGCCACACATGTGTGTATATGAATATATTATAACATTCTGTTTTTGTTTGTTGTTACCGTGCTGTTTTTCAGACTAGAGAGCGCCACACATGTGTACGTGTGTATATGAATTTATTATAACATTTTGGTTTTGTTTGTTGTTACCGTGCTGTTTTTCAGATTGGAGAGCGCCACACATGTGTGTATGTGAATATATTATAACATTTTGTTTAAAGCAACTGGCATCGTGCTGTTTTTCAGATTGGAGAGCGCAACACCAGAAGATATTTCTCAGAGAGGGCGCGCAGGATGCAGGCGTGTTCTGGTGGAAGGGGACCTGGGCACAGGCAAGACCTTTCTCTGCTACACACTTCTCCAGCACTGGGCCCAACCCCGCATCAAGCCCCTCCTCAACGCCTCTAAGAGTCCACGCCTGGACGACATCAGCACCTTCAAGGTGGTCATCTACCTAGACTGTGTCCGGCTGTGCGTGTCGGACTTTCTGGCCAAGTGTCCGGCGGGTCACAAGAGGCACGTGCACGTCATGGCCTGCTCTCTTCTGGAGCTCGTCTCCCCGAACGACGGGCGCGTGTTCCTGGACAAGGTGTACGAATGGCTATCCCGGAACCAGTGCGAGGTCTGCGTCATCTTCGACAACGTGGACGCCTCCGACACGTGGCAGCAGCTGATTGAAGAGACGCTGCGAGAACACAACGGGTTCGGCAAGATTCTGGTGTGTATGACTCCAGGCCGCGTGTCAAAGAAGAACATTGACTCGCTCTTCTACTGCTACGGCCTTCACCCCGACTACAGCACCAAGCTGGTCATCTCCAGGCTCAAGAAGATCTCCGCGGAGATGGCGGAGAGAGCGAGCATCCCTAAGGCTTTGGACTCTACGCAGGAGCTGCTAAGGAACCCCCTGACCCAGTCTCTACTGGCAACCTATCTAAAACAACTCAAGCCCAAGAACAAGCCTGAGACTCAGTTCGACTTTATCGAAGAGATCGTGAGCTCTGCCATGGTGGGAGACAGCTATCCTGTGGGTTTGGGGTCTGGTCCTCATTCTCCGGTTGTCTCTCCGACGTCCTTGATGAGTATCTGTGAGACTGTTGCCTTCGAGTGTCTGGAGACCAACACCAACTACTTCTGCAAGTACAAGTTTCCCACCCACTTCTGGACCAAGCATCTGTGCGACTGCAGGATCCTCCATGAAGTGCACGACATCGCTAAGCAAGGTAAGGGCATGCATGCCTGCATGCTATTATCAGTTATTTCTAATAATTATGCTGAGCCTTAGCAAGTGATAACAGATATGTCTTTCTTTCTTTCTTTGTCTTTCTTTGGTGTTTAACGTCGTTTTCAACCGTTCAAGGTTATATCGCGACGGGGAAAGGGGGGGGGGGGGGTGGGGGGTGGGATAGAGCCACTTGTTAATTGTTTCTTGTTCACAAAAGCACTAATCAAAAATTTGCTCCAGGGGCTTGCAACGTAGTACAATATATTACCTTACTGGGAGAATGCAAGTTTCCAGTACAAAGGACTTAACGTTTCTTACATACTGCTGGATTAAAATCTTTACAAACATTGACTATATTCTATACAAGAAACACTTAACAAGGGTAAAAGGAGAAACAGAATCCGTTAGTCGCCTCTTACGACATGCTGGGGAGCATCGGGTAAATTCTTCCCCCTAACCCGCGGGGGGGAACAGATATGTCGCGGAAATGAATATCAGCATGAGCCGTTAGGCGAATGTTGATATAATTTTCAAAAAATATCTGTTATCAGTCAGAATATTAGAAATAACGGTTTCTTTATACCGGCTTATGTTAACCAAAATAATTATTGAAACGACCCTGTGAATACTTTGGACGAAATTGCCAAAATGAAGACGGGGTTAAACCGAGAGTTGTGACCTCACTCACGCGACCTCATGGAGCCGATCGCTCGATCATCTGACCTCATGTGTATTAACATCTGAAAAGCGGGTTCTCCCACGAAAATCCCTCACCTGACTAAACAGGCCTTTCGTTTGGCATTTTCTTTTCCTAGAGAAAGGGACAGATACAGAATCAACATCAGACAGTGAGGAAATAGCGTAAAACTACATCTGAAGTAAACCGAGTTACGCAATTTCATTTGATTCTTCAGAACTTTGACTACGAAAAATTAATGTTCCCTCGAGCTGAGCACAGCATGGCATTCTGAGAAGGTCTGTGTTGCATTGTCATTCTGTTCATGCACACTCACACACCCAAAAAGTTGGCTTTCACGTATTTTAACAGTGTAAATTATTTCATTGTTAATTTTGTTTAAAGTATCGTTCCTTGGAATAAGTCATCATGTTATATGTTTAATTCAACATTTAAGTTTGTCTGTGTTGGTTTTAGGATGATAAACAAAAAGGGTCTCGTCCTGACCGTTATAATATTGAGCGGGTCACCTACAACCACCCCTGATTTGTCAATGATTAGGCATATGGGGCACAAGAATGGTAAATAATTGGTATTTCTACATTTGTCAGAACATTTGGGACTCAAATTGGTAAAAGTAATAATAGCTTCCAATGTTCTCTCACCTGTTCTCCTCTAAATCTGCTCACCTGTCGTTGCCAGGTAGTCCCGTGGTGTCGTTCACCAGCCGCTGCATCCGAGATTACCTGGCCTCCAAGAGGGTATGCCGCTACCTGCTGTCTGACCGGGACTCGGACCACTTCCTGGACAACCTGGTCCACAAGCGCCAGTTCCACTCAGTGGTCAAGTTCTGCATCCGTCACTTCGTCAAGCTTGACCGCCTGGACATGGTGCAAGTCTTGCTCGAGAGACTGCTGGCTGTGGAGCCTAAAAGGTGTGTGTGTGGGGGGGGGGGGGGCAGTGGGGGTGGAAGGGGGTTTGGTGGGTGGGGTGTGTGGGGGCAGCTGGGGTGGGGGGAGTAGCGGATGTGTGTGTGTGTGTGTGTGTGTGTGTGTGTGTGTGTGTGTGTGTGTGTGTGCGTGCGTGTGTGTGTGTGTGTATGTGTGTGTGTGTATGTGTGTTTCAAGCTAGACATGGTGCGAGTGTTTCTGAGTCAATGCTGGTTGTGGTGCCTAAAAGGTTTGTGTGTGTGGGGGGGGTGAGGTATGGAGGGGTGTTCAGCAGAATGAAATGGTGGAGATTTTGCCAGTCTTTCACACGGGATAAAACTATCTCCCTACATCAATAAAGAACTCCCTGGGGGCTCTCTCTCTCTCTCTGTTTCTATGAATACATTTTGTTTCGAAATTAACTCATTAAAAATGTTTGCTCACCACAGCAAGCAGTTAGAGTGTTGAGTTTTGGCACGTGTCCAAGTGGAGGGATGGTCTTATCCCATGTTAAAGGCTGCACAGATCTGAGATAATTAGCTTAGCTGTTTACCCGAGAAGGCAAGTGCCTGTAATTCATCAGAAACACATTAACCCGTGAATGGAGTCCTTGAACCTAAACTCGCGCTGTTCACACCTTGTGTGTTCGTTCCACTGATTACGCTACGTGTACAGAATTCGGCATGCAGTCTTCTTCTTCTTCTTCTTCAGCGTTCCAGAATTGTCTGGTTACATGTGAGCTCGTTTGCCCATTTGGGTTCCCCACACTATACTCTGAGAGCATAGTCAGCTTCACTCCGCTTTTGTTGAGTAGGCATGCTGGGTATTTTCGTGTTTCCATAGCCCACCGAACTCTGACATGGATTACAGGATCTTTTCCGTGCGCACTTGGTCTTGTGCTTGCGTGTACACACGAAGGGGGTTAAGTCACTAGCAGGTCTGCACATAAGTTGACCTGAGTGATCGGAAAAATCTCCACACTTAACCCACCAGGCGGCAGCGACCGGGATTCGAACACACGACCTTCCGATTAGGAGGCCGACGTCTTACCACCACGCCACTGCGCCCGTCTGGCATGCAGTCAATATCATATCTGCTTTCCACCTGTGTTTTATGTTATGGTTAAGGTTTTCGTGCCACGAGAACCTGTTAACATGGTAAATAGGCGTATATTTAATTGATATGTCGTATTTATGTTGATGCTATAGTATCATTTATTAGTGGATACTTCATGTAATTTTTGGTACAGTTGCATTGCCTGGGAAATAATGAAACATTAGTGTAGCATAGTGTAGTCAAGTCTATTTCACATTCTTTTATGCTTTAATTCAGGCATCCTGACAAGTCGAGACATTTTCACAATGTCGGTTTAATAAGTACTTTAATTTTTTTTTTAATCTGTTCTGTTTGATATGTATAGGTTCATCAAGACGAGCAGACGTGTTTCCACGAGGGCGTTTGTGTACCTTATTTCATTTTATTCTTATCTGTTTAGTTCTTTCCTGGTGGATTTCCAAGTTCAGACAAGCCGAGGCGTTTTCACGAGGGCGTTCGTGTACTTTATTTCATTTTATTCTAATTTGTTTTTATCTGTTCTGTTTGATTTGTAGGGTTTATCAAGACAAGCAGAGGTATTTCCACGGGGGCGTTTGTGTAATTTCTTCTATTTAATTCTAATCTGTTTTGTTCTTTTCTGTTGGATGTGTAGGTTCATCAAGGCATACAGACAAGCCGAGGCGCTTTGACGAAGGAGTTTGTGTACCTTATTTGATGTTATTCTAATCGATTTTGTTTTGTTCTATTTGGATGTGTAGGTTCATCAGTGTTTTCGCGGTTGTTGTCTTTATTCTATTCTATAATACTCTATTTTGTTCTGTTCTGTTTCTTTTGTATGTTCATCATGGCCTACGGACAGGCCGAGGCGTTTTCACGAGTGCGGTTGTGTACCTTATTTTATTTTAATCGATTTTGTTTTGTTCTGTTTGGTTTACAGGTTCATCAAGGCCTACAGACAGGCCGAGGCGTTTTCACGAGGGCGGTTGTGTACCTTATTTCATTCTAATCGATTTTGTTTTGTTCCGTTTGGTTCACAGGTTCACCAAGGCCTACATACAGGCCGAGGCGTTTTCACGAGGGCGGTTGTGTACCTTATTTCATTCTAACCGATTTTGTTTTGTTCCGTTTGGTTCACAGGTTCATCAAGGCCTACAGACAGGCCGAGGCGTTTTCACGAGGGCGACTGAGCGAGCAGAAAGAAGTACTCTCCTGGCTGTGCGAGACAGACTTCAACCACGATCTCCTCAGGTTGGTGGCGGGTCACTTCCCTGCCATACTGGAGCTGTCCTCAAGCGAGTGTCCTCAGGAGGCCGTCAAGGACTTCGTCAGTGCTCTGCAACGTGCCCCCGAAGACCTGAGCATCCAGGGCATGGTGATCTACATGGACGGCATGTTCATGAACGCCTCTCTGGGTCTGGATCTGGCGCGAGGTCTGGGCACGGTGAGGTCTCTGACGACCTTGGTGGTGTGCCTGAGGGTCGTGGTTGATACCAGCTTCGTGGTGAACTTCCTGTGCGAGTTGTTCGACGGGAACCGGACTGTGAAGAACCTGACGCTAGAGGGCCCGCTGAACTCGGCGGAGAACTTGACGCCTGTGTTGCACAAACGGGTGAAACAGGTGAGTGGTGTGGTTTTATTTTCTGTGTTTGATACAACCTGAACACTATTGTACGCTTTACGCTTTTTACATTTAGTTTTGGCTGAATGTTTTAACATAGACCAGGAATCGAGACGAGGGTGATGGTGTGTGTGTGTGTGTGCGTGTATGTGTGTGTGTGTGTGTGTGTTATGAGCGATTCCTAGAAAACAACTGGGCAGACTTTCATGAAGCTTACGTTACACGCCAGTTGTTCAAAATGATATCCCCAAACGATTTTTTTTTTAATAAATGTTATTAATGACGTCATATCCGGCTTACATTGAAAGTTGGGGCTGCATTGTCACGCCCTCAGTTTTCGATCACTTTGAAACTTTGGTCAAGCAATCATCGACGAAGTCCGGACTATGGGATTGTATTTCAGCTTGGAAGCCTAGATATAAAATAATACATTTGGTCATTACAAATTTCAAAATGCTACTTAAAATTAAATGGCGTGAATACTCTTGCTTTTATTTAGGCAAGCTTTCTTCACGTGCTCCTTGTCCGCATTTTTCAGACAAACCCCTCACTGGTGACTGGTCTTTAATGTCACTGACGTGGGAAAGTTTGGCTCATTAAAAGCAAGAGAATTACCCCTATCACAACCCATACAAACCCCTCGCTGGTGACTGGTCTTTAATGTCACTGACGTGGGAAAGTTTGGCTCATTAAAAGCAAGAGAAGTACCCCTATCACAACCCATACAAATCCCTCACTGGTGACTGGTCTTTAATGTCACTGACGTGGGAAAGTTTGGCTCATTAAAAGCAAGAGAAGTACCCCTATCACAACCCATACAAACCCCTCACTGGTGACTGGTCTTTAATGTCACTGACGTGGGAAAGTTTGGCTCATTAAAAGCAAGAGAAGTACCCCTATCACAACCCATACAAACCCCTCGCTGGTGACTGGTCTTTAATGTCACTGACGTGGGAAAGTTTGGCTCATTAAAAGCAAGAGAAGTACCCCTATCACAACCCATACAAACCCCTTGCTGGTGACTGGTCTTTAATGTCACTGACGTGGAAAAGTTTGGCTCATTAAAAGCAAGAGAAGTACCCCTATCACAACCCATACAAACCCCTTGCTGGTGACTGGTCTTTAATGTCACTGACGTGGGAAAGTTTGGCTCGTTAAAAGCAAGAGAAGTACCCCTATCACAACCCATACAAACCCCTCACTGGTGACTGGTCTTTAATGTCACTGACGTGGGAAAGTTTGGCTCGTTAAAAGCAAGAGAAGTACCCCTATCACAACCCATACAAACCCCTCGCTGGTGACTGGTCTTTAATGTCACTGACGTGGGAAAGTTTGGCTCATTAAAAGCAAGAGAAGTACCCCTATCACAACCCATACAAATCCCTCACTGGTGACTGGTCTTTAATGTCACTGACGTGGGAAAGTTTGGCTCATTAAAAGCAAGAGAAGTACCCCTATCACAACCCATACAAATCCCTCACTGGTGACTGGTCTTTAATGTCACTGACGTGGGAAAGTTTGGCTCATTAAAAGCAAGAGAAGTACCCCTATCACAATCCATACAAACCCCACAGAGTTATTTGCAAACATTGTCTATTGACTTGGAGAATGAAACGCTAACACAGCAAAGGGAATTATTGAACTGATGACCTGCATTGTCTCTGCCTACAGGTGTTCTCGGGGAGCAGCATAGGACTGCAGAACCTGTGCCTGGAGCACATCAACTACCACCACCGCGTGGCCTACCTGCTGGCCTGCTGGCCCCACATCTTCCACAAGCTGGAGCTCCGCAAGAGCAACCTGGACAACGCCGCCACCAGCCTCAACGCCAAGCTGGCCGGGTGTCGTCACCTCTCCTCGCTCATCCTGGAGCACTGTCACGTCCTGAGCTCCACCCTTGAGGCCGTGCTCCGTCAGCTGTGTCTGCTGCACGGGCAGCTCGTCTTGAAGACTGTGTGTCTCAACCTGCTCTCCAGCGCCCGCCACTTCACGCGCTCTGACGCAAGGAAGGCCGGGTTCAAGCCTTCGCTGAACATCAACTGCTGTGTGCTTCTCGCTCAGTTCGTGACCAATTCTTCTACCTTGACGGATGTGACGATATGTCATGACGGTGTCGATGACGTCAAGCTGAGAGTAATGATCGACGCGGCGTCGAAGAGTGGCAGTCTTACGACACTGGACTTGACGGGCAACGTCATAGGGGACGAGTCTTGTGGTGACGTCATTAGCGCCCTCTTCAAAGCTCGGAGCGTGAGGACGGTGTATCTGCACGAGAACAGCTTCAGTGCTGAAGGGAGACGACTGATGATCAACAGCTTGCTGGACAGGGAGGACTTGAGGGTTAGCTTGTGATCATCTTGGATGGAACTATAGATATGGTTTGTCTATATTTATGGAGAGAACACATAAGGAAGGAATATTGTATACACAGGAGAAGGGATCAATGATCGAAAGTTTTCTGAACTGTACAGGGGGAACTTGAGGCTCAGCTTGTGATGACCTTGGATTGAATTAGATAGTTTTGTCTGTATCAGGGGCGGACGAGGGGGGGGGGGCACAGGGGGCACGTGCCCCCCCCCCCCCCCGAAAAAAGAAGAAAAAAAAAGAAGAAAAAAAAAAGATTTTTCTATGCTGATTCTATGACCATTTCTAAGTTCAAATGGCACCAGATGGCACCATTTTGCTTCTTTGGGCAAAAAGATTTCCGGGGGGGCAAGCCCCCGGACTCCCCTAGCAAATTCGGGCGCTTCGCGCCCATCACATTCACTTTCGATTCAAAGTGCCCCCCCCCCCCCTTACAAAGCAACTGATCCGCCCCTGTATGAATACGGAGAGAACACAGAAGCAAAATTATACTGTATACACAGGAGAAGGGATCAATGATCGAAAGTTTTCTGGACAGGGAGGACTAAACTTGTGATCATCTTAGATGGAACTAGATATTTTGTGTCTGTGTGAATACGGAGAGAACAGAGCAAGA
The DNA here is from genome assembly GCF_037325665.1 of Littorina saxatilis. NCBI lineage: Eukaryota > Metazoa > Mollusca > Gastropoda > Littorinimorpha > Littorinidae > Littorina > Littorina saxatilis. Next base: position 20,176,247 of record NC_090257.1, read on the forward strand.
ATACACATGAGAGGTGATCAAAGATCTCTTTTTTTGTGGAAAGGGAGGACTGAAATTGTTATTATCTTGGATGGAACGGGAAATGTTTCGTGTGTGTGAATATATGAGAACAGAATGTGAACACCTCCCATTCGGTGTTGAGTAGAGACAAAGAGGATCAACAATTACTTGGACAGCGATGACGTTAAAGTTGAGTCTCTAATGATCTAACTATAAC
>NC_090257.1:20181463-20188963 GCF_037325665.1 Littorina saxatilis
GTTGAGGTTTACGGTCCACAAATGGAAAGTTATAACAACTGTTTTATATCCCGATGTGGACAACATTGATGTAAGTGGTCCTAGTCTTTATAGCGGTAAACAACATGGTAATAGTTTTTGGAAGGATGTGTTTAATGTTTATGAACAGTTTCGATATAAAATAGATCTAGAAACCTCCAAAGAAATATTAGCAGAACCACTTTTCTTCAATAATAATATAAAGATTGGGAAGAAGACTTGTTTTTTTCAGAATTGGTTTGATAACAACATTTATTTCATTGGCCAGTTGGTTAATGACAATGGAAGTTTTTATACCTATAACGAGTTCTGTGAAAAGTATCATATCAGAACAAATTTTTTGAGTTATTTAGGATGCGTGGGAGCAATTAAAAAATACATAAAAACGTTTAATATTGTTTTGGAGAATAATAGTATGATTGATAGTAATAAATCAGTGTCAGTCAAATAAAAGGAGCAAAATTGTATTATGAAAAATTACTACAGGATGGAAAGCGTCCAAATTGTTGTACAAAATGGGAAGATAAACTAGAAGGCGATATTGATTGGAAATTATGCTTTAAATATGTAACGAAAATTTCTGAAGTAAAACTTAAATGGTTTCAAATTCGAGTATTACATAGGATTTTGGCAACAAATGTGATATTAAAACAAATGGGAGTAGTAGAAGACGTGATGTGCCATTTATGCCGAGACGAGAGGGATAGTATTCAACATTGTTTGTGGGCATGTCAATATGTACAGTCATTTTGGAATGATTTGTTAAACTATGTTAAAAATGAATGTCACAATGTTGAGAACATATTTTTTAGTGAAAAGTTTATTTTGTTTGGTATTGATACATATTTCAAAAGTAGTACAGTTTTTGATTTTATAATATTAAATGCCAAATTTTTTATTTACAAGTGTAAGTATGCAAAAGCTGTTCCTACAATGGCTGCATTTAAAAGATATCTGAGAAAAAGGTATTTGGTAGAAGAATATTTAAGTAAACTTAATTTTACATATAATAAATTTCTCCTGGAGTGGTACCCATTTAAACCTCTGATATTGTCAAATGATTGATTGTCTTTCTGATTGAGCTTGTAAGGATGAAATTTGGTTTTTGGAGGTAATAGGAGGTTAAAGATGTTTCTCAGTCTAGACTCGAACACAAACATTGTCTGTTTATTTTGCAGCAGCTAAACGGGGAACAGGTCTTGGTGTTTTACAAAATTATCAAATAGAAACATAAAAAAGGAGACGTCTACATAATTTAGAAATGTATTGAATATGGGCTGTGTGATTGTATGCTTTATTGTGTTTTCCCGTTTTGTTGTTGTTGTTGCCTCTTTTTTTTCTTTGTCTTTGTTGGAGATGCATAGTTTTGTATGGTTGATGTTATTTGATGTTGCTGTGTGATGTTGATGTTGTGTACCAAAAAGAAATAAAAACGTGTTAAAAAAAAAAAAAAATTTTTTTAAAGGACATGGTCCTACAAATCGCATAACCTGTGCAGTCAAGCGAAGTGCAATTGCACTTCAGTTTATCAGAGCCCGTGTTTTAAAGATAGTACACCTAAGGCGCCTTTTTGGAAAGTTTTCTGACGATTTGAACCTTAAAAAGTTGAAGGGACATTCGCTGTACTGTAATTTAGAAACACCTGCAGTGATTTGCTCAAATCTGCTCCGAAACTAAGCCATCAATTAAATGAATTTTAATCAGCGAGCGGTTTGCTTCGCCCAGCTCTCCTGTGTCAGGAGCCGGATTCCGTTCGTCATCATATTTCATTTAGTCTTCATAGGGACCCATTCGTCAAAGCAGATTAAGACTGTTCGACTGAGGTAGTTAAACCTACAGACTAGCAAACGCATGCATATTCCGTGCTACATAGGGCTAAACGGCTTCGCATAATATAAACAAACGCACAGTCCGTTGGAGAATATAACGGTTTGAAATGACTACCAAACACAGCATTTGGATTTGACAAATAGAACGCTCAAACACTAATTCTAAGACCTTCCTCGTGTGTGTTGTCATCTATTCAAAACCTAAAACGAACGCTGTAGCTCTCGGCTCAATTTCAAATCTGTATCTCTAGGAATAGCGCATGAAATACTCAGTAGCAAAAGGTAGGACGAACATTATGACTGATGCAAGAAGGCGTCACAATGAGATATACAGTCTGGGATTCCCACTCAAAACACAGCCGTTTTCAGTAAATCAGCGCTCAAACGTTTAATTTAAGGAATTCCTGGTGTGTGGTCACATGGTTACAACCCCCAACCTTAATCTTATAGCTCTTGGGACGATGAGAGACAGTTTTATTTTTAACTGCTTTTCCTCTCCCAACACACACACACACACACACACACACACAAACGCATACACACAGTCACACACACACATACACAAACACACACACACACACACACACACACACACACACTCCCGTCCTTCACCTACCCACCTTCTCACAGTTTTCACACACTTATTTTGCCCTCAAACTTTCCCAAGGACACGGTCCCACAAATCGCGTAACCTGTGCAGTCAAGCGAAGTGAAAATTGTTTTTTATCAGAGCCCGTGGTTTTTTTTTTTACTGACTCCATTGGTTATTGCACGTAAATCCCAAACCATAAACGAATACAACCCATAACAGCAACCGTTTAGTTAGCTTTTTGATTGTGGCTTACGGGCTTGTGAGTCTGTATTAAAAAATAACCGCATAGGGTTTCAATGCGTGATTTACAGGTGTATTTCCATTCAGTCGCGCTGTTGGGCCGACAGGGTAACATATGACTCCCGGGGTGCTGCGCATTATGGAAAAGCTGCCATCGTTTTGAAACTCCGGTTTTGATGACGCGAAAAGATCCGCTTCCGTTACTTCCTTGGGTTTTTCACACTAAAAGGCACAGTGCGCCTCCCGTAAACCATCACAGATACTGTCAGGCTTTTACACACAGTACAAACACCCTTCCATTTGAACGCTCACCGAACGGGAACATCCTAGGTGCCCTACGCAAAGAGCGAGCAATTTTCACAGAATTAATTTTGCGGATTGTCTCCTCACACAATCGGACCGTGGTGCGTTTTGGCGCTAGACCTAACTTTTAAAATCTAAATAATAAATTGACAGCTTGTTACACAAACATTCTTAAATCATAAAATAATTCTTTTTTCATCAAGACAAGATCAGTACAATTCGAAGTTTTGAAAGTTTGAAAAAAGAAAAGCCCGGAAGCAGGGTCACGCAAGGTCCGCGTGGTTCTCGTAGCAGACGACGGTTTATGCCTATTGCCAGTTCCTCTGAACAGTCAAAAGCCATCGCCAGAGTTCTTGTGAACCCCAGCCGTTTGTTTCGTGCATAGTCAGAGGTACATAATAACGTGCTACTGCAGATAAGCTCACAGCGAATTACAAACTGACGACAACATTGTGAACAAGAGGCGAAGCCTTCAAGGCTCACGTAAGAAATCGACAAACAGTAACACAAACTCAATCACTCCGTCACACATACACACACACACAGTAAGCATAGGTGAAACTGTGCAAGAAAGCGAGACCCTGGATCTGCCAATTAGTCTCGGCCCGCTCACAATAACAATGACCGAGACTTCCAGTAATTCCTTTGCGTGACGTCTAACCCTCTTACGTCATAATGTGACGTCTTCAAATAGTTTCTATCACACACGTCAAACACTTTTGACCGAGACGTAATCTTCTTATGCGAGCTTTATCCATAGACTCGGAAATGTTAAAGTTTCTATCACACACACACGCACGCACGCACGCACGCACGCACAGACAGACAAAGTTTATCATCGCATAGGCTACACTTACGTGAGCCAAAAAGGGAAACTGGATCACACGGGTTCACGATGGCTCAGGGGTAAAATAAACCACGCAAAAATAAATTCTTTGAAAATTGCTCGCTCTTTACGGAGGGCACCTAGGATGTTCTCAAGCGGTGAGTGTTTAAATGAAAGGGTGTTTGTACTGTGTGTAAAAGCCTAACAGTATCTGTGATGGTTTACGGGAGACTTACTGTGCCTTTAATGATATAAAATACCGAAACGGTGAGTAGACGACTAATTTTCCACTGCTGTTATGACTAAGCCACCGAGACAAACTTCATCCTCGAAACCTAGTAACCTCATCGAACACACAAACAAGGGAAGTAACTAAGTGAAAGTAACCTACACAGAGTGCTCTTTCTTTGAATTTTACGACATTTAATTCAGCTTTTAAAACACTTTTTTGGGGGGTTGGGGGGGGGGGGGGGGGGGGCGGGGATGTAGCTCAGTCGGTAGCGCGCTGGATTTGTATCCAGTTGGCCGCTGTCAGCGTGAGTTCGTCCCCACGTTCGGCGAGAGATTTATTTCTCAGAGTCAACTTTGTGTGCAGACTCTCCTCGGTGTCCGAACACCCCCCGTGTGTACACGCAAGCACAAGACCAAGTGCGCACGAAAAAGATCCTGTAATCCATGTCAGAGTTCGGTGGGTTATAGAAACACGAAAATACCCAGCATGCTTCCTCCGAAAACGGCGTATGGCTGCCTAAATAGCGGGGTAAAAAACGGTCATACACGTAAAATTCCACTCGTGCAAAAAACACGAGTGTACGTGGGAGTTTCAGCCCACGAACGCAGAAGAAGAAGAAGAAACACTTTTTTTGGCAAAGTGAAGGCAGTCATCCTGCGTGGTAGCATTATTTTTATCGCAGAATTTTATGGTATAACTTTGGAAGCGATCTGAGGGCTTTTAAAAAAAATATTTGTTTATATTTTCCTTAGGTTTTATTTTCCTTTGGTTTATTTTCCTTAGGTTTATTTTCCTTAGGTTTATTTTTCATTTGTTCCCCCTTAGGTATTATCCCGTTAACAATTGTGTGTCTTCCTCTTCCCTTTATACGTCGTGACGTTAAGCACCGACTCTTCAATGAACTTCTCACAGCAGCAACATGAATAAGGATGTGATTTCTCAATAACTAACAATACAAATATTGGAGAGAAGAATGCCATTCCAGCAAATGAAGACGCGCAGTATCTCATGCAGGGCTAAAAAGAAGGAATGCGGTAAATGTTCTCTAGGGAAGAGATCAGAGAAATAAAAACATTTACCTTTCTTTCTCGACGCAGCTGACTGTACCCGTCAAAAGAAATGCTTTGAACAATATTTGTTTTAATATTAACCTATAGAGTGACTTATTTGCAAGATTGTTCTTAACCGTCTTGGAAAAAAATGATTACAGTAGTTTTACGATGTTTGTTGTGGTATTAACGTTGGCTGCAGTTTGGATTCGCTTTATCCCCACACCGTATTAAAGTTGATGTAAAGATGGGTTATTCTACAGAGCTGTGTACTAGTTTGTGACATGCATTTTCAGTCCTTAAAATGATTATAACGTATATTTCAGGGCCGGACCCAGGGGGGGGTTCCAGGGGTTCCGGAACCCCACCCCTGGAAAAAGCATGTACCTTGCTTTGAGTGTTTTTGTTTGTTTGTTTTTTTTAATAAATTTTGTGTGTGTCTCTAACAAATTTTATTCAATGTGAAATCCGATGAGAAAAGGGTACCCCCCCCACCCCCACAATGCTGCTCTTAACCCTCAAAACAAGGCCCAGAATGCACCAGATTGCACAGATTTTAACCGTTTTCGCCACTTCGCTGATTTGCCCCCCAAAAAAAGGAGGAACCCCCCCTTACAACTCATTTGGTCCGGCCCTGTATTCAATGGCAGCTAGGATGTATTCTCTTTACCTTTTTTCAGTAATACTTCAGTTAGATAATGATACAGACATGCAACAAACAAAATATATGTAGTATATATTTTTGTCTTTTTTTTTTATATAAGTGTTCAAATCCAATGTCACAACCTTTGGTTTCCATGTTACGAAGTTGACGTACTATAAACCCCTTGTAATTTACTGAACGTAGACCAACAAAATGTGCAAATATTTCAAATTCTTTATCTGCAGGCCAAGAATATTCATGGAACCAGTTCTTATTGATGAAATCAATGTGTATGTAAAATTAGTGAGGGTGCCCAGGTGTCTGACCAACACTGGGGGCTCATTGATTCGACAAAGTCTGGCGGCGGAACGAAGTTCGGGGGCGGATGTTGCAATGAGTGCTGGGACGGGGCGGCGTGGGAGCATACTGGGAGAAGGAACAAGCGTCGGGTTCAAGCAAAAAGAGAATCAAATAACAACAACAAAATACATAAAAAGAGAGAGAGAAGAAAAGAAAAAAAGAAAAAAATCAATGTGTATGGTTACAATGTCTCAGTTATGTAAAGAAATGTCCACTTGGTAACATGGTTTCCACTGATAGAGAATAACCCAGATGTTGTTCGTCCTCCCTTGTCAAAGATGACTGCAGACTCAAGGTACGCTTGGATGCCTGGTCTGATGTATTCGGAGGTGGCTGATAAGGCACATCCGGGCCAGGACACTCCTCCCATATGTAGAGCCCACAGGGGAAGGTTCGGCTGCTGAGGCACTGGCGGCTCTGGCATTTGCGGAGTGTACGCTTTTGCCTTTGCTCTGCAACAGCAGTTCTTCTATCTTTAGCGGTTTGGACACCAGAACGAATCAGAATGCGCCGATTTGGTCTGTTCTGGGCAAGCTATATTACTTATATTACACATTAAATGTATTATATATTTGATAAGAAGTGCATTAAACTAGAAGTAGCTTACCACTATTGCATCCAGTCGAAGCGCGGCGATACAATATGATGTCACAGGTCCCTGACCTCGCCTACCCTCCAAAATGGCGTTCCTTCGCGGTATGATTCTCTTTGAATGTCTACACATGTGATGAATATTTCGTCTTTCTTGCTGTAGCGAGTTTCTCTCAAGTCTTTGCTAAGGCAAAAAAAAATAGGTCTGTTTACGATAACATAGGCCAAAAAAATAGGGTCGGCAGGTCGGGATTTTTTTTTCTCCAAAAAAACATATTTTTACGTTATTTTGCCCAAAAAACAAAAGATTTTTTTTTTTTTTTTTTCCCCATAAATGCCAAAAAAAAGTCTAGGGTCGCGCGAAAAAAATAGGGTCGGTCGGGTTACCGTAAACAGACTTTTTTTTGTGCCTAAAAGCGCATATTCATTTTGTCTCAATCTGTCAACATCCAAACGAGATAGACTGCTATCGTTCCAAATCAAAAGCAATCATTGCTACGACCATCTTGGGGGCATTTCTAAGATAAGTCAGAGCATCATTTATTTATTTGTGTCTGTTGTGTCTCTAGTTTGTCCACTTTAAAGGCCGTTAGGTCGTGGTTCTTGTGAATGTTTTGTTTTGTCACGATTTAACGTTTTTTGTTATTTCTTGTTTTTCTCAGTTAGGCTTATCCAGCGTGTATCATGGAACAAACACAATATCTTGGCGAAGAAAAGCCTGTCACGGTTTTCCGTTAGACTTAGAATGTTGCGAAATGACAACATTTTTTGTCATGGCAGATGAAAGATGTGACTTACATCTGTCTCATCAGACCTA
>NC_090257.1:20193963-20211463 GCF_037325665.1 Littorina saxatilis
TAAAATTGCTCTTGTATCCACCACCACCCCCCTCCTCCCCCCTCCTCCCCCCACCCCACACACACACACACAACCACACACACACACACACTACCACACTACCACACACACACACACACACACACTACACAGTACCCTGCAATCGTATTGGTCATTCACTGTATTGTCAAAGGGGTGCGACATCATTTACACATCTCTTTCGCGAAAAGGGAAAGTCACAAAAGTCTTTGGCAAGATGTCCTGTCAGTTGTTGTCGTTAGTTTGACACACACAATCAAAATACAATGATATTTGAACACCCGGAAATAACACTTTGACGCATAATGTTATGATGTTAAGGATTAGTGAAAGCAACCGAAGACTTTGTATAATGTTCTTTTCAAGCGACAATTTCGAGGTACCCTTTCATGCAATGTAGTTCCGGAAGTCCAAACAAATAACCATTGACAGTGACTAAAAAGGAGCTGTAGTTGTTCTGCAAATTTTATTTTCGTCTTTGAATTTCACGAATCTGTAGCAAACCCACTTCAAGAGGTACACACCTGCATGCTCTTTCAGGATTTTGAAATACGACTCGACACTTTTCAAGGATAGGTGGTACGCCATTGTCATCAGTGTCAACGCTCGCGGAAAAATCTCAATATATTTCCGGATCTTTTTTCACAGTTTCATTCGGGATCTTGAAATAAGAACAAGAACGAGAATTCAATGCACCATACAACTTACAATAACCATTTCAACTATAGAACTCATGTTGCATTTTTCGAATGGGGTTGGATACTGGTTAAAGTTTTTAAGGTATACTTCAGCTGTTGTAAATAGTTAAAGAATTAATGAATATGTATTACTTCTTCTCCTTCTTCTTCTGCGTTCGTGGGCTGAAACTCCCACGTACACTCGTGTTTTTTGCACGAGTGGAATTTTACGTGTATGACCGTTTTTTACCCCGCTATTCAGGCAGCCATACGCCGTTTTCGGAGGAAGCATGCGGGGTATTTTCGTGTTTCTATAACCTACCGAACTCTGACATGGATTACAGGATCTTTTTCGTGCGCACTTGGTCTTGTGCTTGCGTGTACACACGGGGGTGTTCGGACACCGAGGAGAGCCTGCACACAAAGTTGACTCTGAGAAATAAATCTCTCGCCGAACGTGGGGACGAACTCACGCTGACAGCGGCCAACTGGATACAAATCCAGCGCGCTACAGACTGAGCTACATCCCCGCCCGAATATGTATTACAAATCTGAATTAAAATTTCCGATTCAGTATTCTTGGAGCGATGTTTATGTGTGTGGAATGGCATTGCTTTTGCTGAACTGTCGCAAGATCACATATCTGCAAACGTTCTAAAATATCTAACTCTTTTTTTGGTTCATTCTTGGTCACAAACAAACCCACTGTGCGAGGCTTTTGAATCGGATACTTTCAACGTTGAATATTAATCGTTATAAGTTTAATGTTCCAATATTTCTATAAGAGTAAGCAACTCTTCTACAAACCTTTAAAACGCAACAGAGTTATTTCAGAATTTCCGAACATTGTATTGCTGCCGACGAAGACGTTATTTATCGATGGAACACTGGATTTCCTTTTCTTAAACATGTGACGTCAGATGCCGAATAAAATTCCTATTTAGGCGGCTGGCCGGAACACCAAAAAGTGCATGTTTGTATGCGTTAAATAGTTAAAAAAAAAATTTGAAAAGGATTCATACATAAATGTCATTTGTCTTTTTGACTATGACATTTGTCACAAATCTCGACAGTCCTTGTTCGCCTCGATTGCGAGCGCGGTCTTGGAGAACACGGTCTGTCTCGATCTGTGTAAAATGTCACATTTTGGTTAAAAAATACTAATAACGAATAGTATCTTAATTTCACAAAATATCATCGCGAAAGGACAGAGCGATCTAACCAATCCTGTGGGTTTTTGTTTTTGTTTTTTTGTCGTGAGAGGAGGGGAGGGATGTGTGCTCATAAGTGATCAGAAAAATACAAATGAAAAGCGAATAGTGATTGGAATTTCCGTTAATTTCTTCCGCATATTTTTACAGCTTACTTAACAGCATGATGAAACTATAAACTTCAAGTTTACTGGTTGTGGAATGTTAATTTCAGTCGACTAAACATGCGCACGACTGCTCTATACTAAGTCTTCGAATTAAACTTTAGCCTTTGAAGTAAGAGCGACGAAAGCGTTCATGGGTGGAAACATAAAGGAACACCCCTACTCGTGAAAACAGTTTGGCATCAGTCAGTGTTGATTTTTGGTATGTGACCGTGCAAAAAGTTCGGCTCACCATCTCAGATCTGGTTAGGATTTTACATGGGATAAGACAATCCTTCCACTTGGTCACATACCGAAAATCAGCACCTTGGCTGCTTGCTGTGGTGAGTTGGACTTTGTAGATGGATTTATTTCTTAAATGGCTCTTTTGACTTTTACACAGACTAATTTAGGCCCAAAAAAAATAGGTCTGTTTACGGTAACATAGGCCCAAAAAATAGGGTCGGTAGGTCGGGATTTTTTTTTTTTTCCAAAAAACCATATTTTTACGTTATTTTGCAAAAAAAACAAAAGATTTTTTTTTCTTTTTTCCCAAATGCCAAAAAAAAGTCTAGGGTCGCGCGAAAAAAATAGGGTCGGTCGGATTACCGTAAACAGACTATTTTTGTTGTTGTTGCCTTATCCAAATAATCCCACTGTGCACAAAGACCTCCCGGGCTGTTCATTGTTGGTGTGTTTCCAAGTGAAGAGATATGGTCTAACCCCGTGTAAAAAGCCTGACTAGATCCGCGATGGTGAGCCGAACTTTTCACACAGTCACATACCAAAAATCAACACCCTGACTGCTTGCTGCGATGAGTTAAAAACAATTTGATGAATTCATTTCCGAAAAAGGCACCTGTGCCTTTTTCGAGAAAATAACAAAAATGTTAAATACTACTGTACTCAGAGAGCACCCAGGCTGTTCGTTTTTGGTATGTGACCAAGTGGAGGAATTGTTTTATCCCATGTAAAAGTCTGGCCAGATCTGAGATGGTAAGGCGAACGGTTTTCACGAGAAGGTCTGTGTCTAAATGTTGTTGACACAAATCCCACGTACGAGATACAGTTATGGGCGTACGACAAACCGAAAATGACCACGTATTACATACGGGGTGGGCAGTGAAGGGGTTAAACCTTAGCTTTTGGCGGAAGGACGCATGATGAAAGCGTTCATGGGTGAAAACTGTAATTGGGGAATTCCCCAACATGCCCCGTTCTTGCGACATTGTGGTTATAGGAAGACTCGTAGTTTGCGGATAAAGAGATTCACCTGACGCGTGTTTCTTTCAGGCGAGATATTCTTTCGGCGAGAATCCTAGCGTCAATCGCGGCAAGATGTGCCCAAGAAACGGTACTTCCTCGCCCCACTCGCCAATCTCGCCTATTCTCGCCTGTAAGAAACGGGGGACTGCCATCAGTGTTCTTGCGTGTTGTTTGGTTGTTGGTTAGATTGTTGTTAGTTTGCTTGCTAACCTGTTTGTCTGTTGTTCTATGTGTTCGTTTGTTTGTCTGTTTGTTTCTTTCTTTCTTTCTTTCTTTCTTTGTTTCACTTGGTCATATCGAGTTATAGAATGAGAGTAATAAAGCATCACGATAGTGCTTAAACGTTTGTTAGAATCCTCAGGGCATCAAGGTTTGTGCGTCATAATTATTCATGTTAAACTTGTCTTTCTTGCAGTAGTAATCGATGGGACGAAGGAAGTTGGTGCAAAGAGGAAGGGAGACCAGTTAGATATATATAGAGATAGGTGTCTGTTCTCATCAGTCATGATTACCATGATTGCCGGGACGGACACGGGTCAACTTTATGTGCAGACCCAGAGACGGAAGCCATGTCTCACCTCCGTGTCACCACAATGGCAAGTAAAAGACCTTGGTCATTCTGCCATAAGTGCAGGTGGCTGAATACACCTAAACACGCAGACACCTGGGTAGCGCGACTCCGTTGCTGCTAGCTTTCCACTGGGAGGAAGCGACCCGAATTTCCCAGCGATTGGACAATAAAGTAATGAAAATGAAAATGAAAAAAATCCTGAAGAAGCCAGCGATAAGCTGTCGAAATATTGATTAAGAATGTACCAAACCTAGGTTGCGGTTGTGTTCTCTTTTTGTTTAACAGTCAGAGTTTGTATAATCTATACAGGATGGATATCGGAGCATTTCCTTGTGCAAACAGGAATTCGTCAAGGGTGTCCATTCTCACCAATGGGTTTTGTTATTGCCCTTGAAGTTTTGGCGAACAAGATCCGCTCTGATGATGAAATTAAGTGTATCCGTGAACCAATGTCCCTTTTTGAGGTATCACCAATCACTATTTTAAAACTGCCCCTATATGCCGATGGCCGAACTCTTTTCTTGCGTGATAAAGCAGATATGAAAAAGGCATAACACGTTTTAAATATCTTTAACAGATGTTCGTATTTGGAACTGAATGGATGAAGACTGAAGCCATGTGGATTGGATATAAAGAAAAATATGTACAGATGAATACGAAAGGTGAAGAATGTCAGAATTCCAATAGTATGTCTGCGTCATCAATTGAGGAACATTTGACAAAGAGAATTCAAGGAATGCAACAAATAATTGCCAATAGGTCCAGAAGCAATTTCAATTTGCAAAGTAAATGCTGTATTATTAAAACATTTCTTATTTCTCAGTTGGTTTATATTTTTCAATCTCTGGCAGTACCTTTTCATGTTTTACACCAAATAAATGCCATCGTGCTCAGGTTGATTTGGAGGAAAAAATATTATAATACACGATTGCTTAAACGTATGTTAGAACCCTCAGGGCATCAAGGTCCGTGCGTCACAGTTATTAACGTTAAACTCTTTATTTCTTCCGGTCGTAATTGTTAAGACGGAGAAGAGTAGGTGCAAGGAAGACGGGGGGGGGGGGGGAGGAAAACAAAAGGTGTGTGACAGGGGAAAGACGGGGTTATACAGGATGCTTTCAAAGCTTGTTTCATTGGTGGGTTAGAATGACACTCGTTTTGTGTGCTTGTATTTTTAAGAATGGTTGGAAACATTGTTTTTTTTTCTCCCATCTTGTTTTTCTCCTTGTTTTTATGCGGGCGATGACGTGGAGATAGAAAGGTCTTATGCACTGGGTTAAAAAGGCTTCTAACATCATCACTAGAGTTCATGCAGAATCATACGTCACTGTCAAGGAAGAGTGGACATTGACTTTTTTTGCAGTGAAGTATGAGATCTGTTGCGTCAGAAGATGTTTGTTCGTCAAGATCTCTGGATAAAGATAAACAAAACATCCTCTCCATCTCTCTCTCTCTCTCTCTCTCTCTCTCTCTCTCTCTCTCTCTCTCTCTCTCTCTCTCTCTCTCTCTCTCTCTCTCTCTCTCTCTCTCTCCCCCCCCCGCCCACCGTTTTCCCTGTTTCCCCTTGTTATTTTTGTGCGCGCGTATGTTTGAGGGGGTGGGGTTATGATGGATGAATAAAGTACGACTTTGACACGATGCTTGTGAGGGGTTTTGAAACTGTTCATCACAATTAGCAAGACTGTACGTCACAAAGGGGAGAAGTTCACTTCCCTCCCGTTCGAAAATAAGATCCGTTGCGTCTGCAGGCCTTGACAACCTGTCACGAAATTGTGCGGTTTTGCTTTGCGTCAAGATCTCTCTGATAACACACACACATTATGCTTCTCCGCCCAGCCCTGTCAGAATGAGTATTTGTGTCAGTATCAGTATCGGTATCAATCCTGAGACTATGGCTATTCCGGTACTGCCATGATTATCATTACCGGTATGACGAGTGTTGGTGGGTATCTGGTTCCGTATCAGCTTCAGCAGGCGTTTGAAGATAGTGGAACTAAGCCTCACTTTGTCGAGTTTTTGTGGTCGGTTTACGTACATGAGGCAGTGGCAGGCCTTTGGCTGTGCGGGTCATGCTCTATTTGGTACACATTGTGATAGAAGGAGCTGCGGTTGATCGTTTTGTGTGTGTGTGTGTGTGTGTGTGTGTGCGTGTGTGTGTGTGTGTGTGTGTGTGTGTGAGTGTGTGTGTGTGTGTGTGTGCGCGCGTGCTTGCGTGCGTGAGTGTGTGTGCGTGCGTCCGTACGCACGTACTTGCGTGCGTGCGTGTGTGTGTGTGTGTGTGTGTGCGTACTTATCTACGTATGTGCGTGTGTGTGTGTGTGTGTGTGTGTGTGTGTGTGTGTGTGTGTGCTAGTGTGTGTTTGTGTGCGTGCGTGTTTGTGTGTTTGTGCCTGCGTGTGTGAATGTGTGTGTAAAGCAAATGTACATGGCAAATGCCAAAGCAGCTTTTTTCTAAAATTAGTAGAAGGTAGTTTGACTTATGTAATGGTAAAAACGCATCCCACAAAGCAAGCGGCCTTGTGCTCGTGTATATTGTCGGCGCAATACTCACAACGTTAGTCAAATCACGTGATTTCAACGTGAATTGCTTTTTGCGTTGAAAATCACAATAATTACTTGGTGATGTATGTAATGTAAAATTTCTTTTTTTGCATAATGAATTAATACATAGTTATGAACTCCTTGGTCCACGGCTTTACCGAAAAGTGTTCTGAACAAAAACTCAAACTCAAACAACATCACCTCGTCTCGATTCCCGGGACATGTGAAAACATTAAGTCTGAATTGACTAAATGTAATAACAGAACGTTCATTCTGTTTTCCAGAGACAACGATTATCGCCGAGTGCCTCTCAAAACACGCTGCGGTCACGCATGACTAGGCATCGCTGTACTGTAGTGCAGCAATCATCAACAAATGTGACCCTCCACCACGGAATGAGTCGCATGTCACCTAATTTGCATGATGTTCATATTTTTAGATTTTCCTAAAGAGGTTTTTATGCTCTATTCAGTGGTGAAACCCGTTTTAGAAAAGAGCGAAAACTGCTTGAGTTATAAGCCTGTGACTAAGGTGACCCTGACACTGTTACCAGACACTCCCCGGACTTATATTAAGCCTAGCGCAGAACCGCGCGAGGTGACATGCGACTCATTTCGTGGTGGAGGGTCACAAATGTCAAGCGTGTTCCATGACGCATAATGCGGTGTACATGTTGATACCTAGCAGGGCTCCCCAAAGTGTATGGCATTCCGTTTGTCAAATAATTATTTGGATACTTTTTCATGTTTTTTTCACCAGTTTTAGCTAAATAATCATTATTTAGAAGCTTATGTGCTAAATAAGTAATTGTTTATAAACAATGTAAAACAATTCTAAATAATTTTTTGTTTACGTAAACCATTCATTATTTACCTAAACAATTCATTGTTTACGTAAATAATTCATTGTTTACGTAAATAATGATTTATTTAGCAACATTGCTGATTGTTTACAAACAATGTAAAATACGTCTAAATAATATATTGTTTACGTATTTAGACTTATATTAAGTTGTTTATAAACAATCAGCAATGTTGCTAAATAAATCATTATTTACGTAAACAATGAATTATTTACGTAAACAATGAATTGTTTAGCCAACACATTTTCCATTATTTAGGGGTTTCTAGGATTCGCTTCTGAACTAAGTTTTATGTCTTTCAGTGATTACTATAATTGAATACAAGGTCTTGGAGATACCTTGTATTGAATTATAGTATATATATACACAAAGAAAAAAATGAAACTTAGAAGTCAATTCTTGATTCCCCTAAATAATGAAAACTGCTTTCCCTAAACAATGAATTGTTTAGGGAAAGCAGTTTTCATTATTTAGCGAATCTGCTAAATAATGCATTATATAGGTAAACAATGATTTATTTAGCAACTGCTCACTTTATCCACCCAAAAAATATTATTTTGTGAAATAAGTGATTATTTGTGTAAACAATACATTATTTACGTAAACAATGAATTATTTACGTAAACAATGAATTATTTACCTAAACAATTCATTGTTTAGGTAAATAATGAATGGTTTACGTAAAAAAGAATTCATTTAGAATTGTTTTACATTGTTTATAAACAATTACTTATTTAGCACATGAGCTTCTAAATAATGACTATTTAGCTAAAACTGGTAAAAAAACCTGAAAAAGTATCCAAATAATTATTTGACAAACGGAATGCCATAAAAGTGCGCGTCCCTGCGTCATATACGCACAAGAAGCCGAAAACACGTACTGGAAATTTATAGAGGGGGTCCCGGAACGCACTAAACTTTAAAAAGAGCGGGTCCTGGGACGCACTAAATTTCCTTTATTGTGCGTACCGTAGATACTTTTTCAGACTGCAATCGTCCACTATTGTACACAGCTAGCACACTATGCGTGACCACACTGTTTTATAAGTACACCAGGACTTTTCGGCTTTGGGACCCTTAGAACCCTCTTAAATTCTGCAGTGGGGTCCATGGACCCTCTAAATCTTGAAAGTGGGGGTCCCAGGACCCTCTAGGGTGGGCGTCCGTGGGGAGCCCTGCCTAGTAACCAAATACGACAGTTAATTGCAGAAATGAAACAACAGTTCTGCGTGGCTTGTATTGCTCAGATCGAAATACCTAATGTTTAAGTATAACCGTGCATGTAAATATCAACGATTCTTTTGTTTGAAAACGGGATACTTGTGTCAAAAACTTGGTCCATTTTTAAGTGGGGCCGCATCACACGCTATCACAAACGTGTATTCGTCGCGCGCGGCTGGAGGGTAAAATGTCAGCAACAATATTGTTTCCCAATTATTGTGCTGATGCGAATCTGGGCTTTCGTTATCATTTGAAAAAAATAATGGGATCGATGGTGCTCTGCTTCAAACTAGACGTTGTACTCTGGACACTGACCACATCATTATTTGTACCTTGACTGCCCAGTGTGAAGTTTCGATTTACTCTGACAATTCAGGATTCTCAGTTTCGATGTGAACGTGGGGGGAAAATGGGGCTGAATGCCAACTGGTTGATGTTTGAATTTGTGTACAAGAGTTGTTTGATGTCCAAAATCTTTGTTTTCATGGACTAGGGGTGTAGCACTGAAAATCCAGGCTTAACCCCCCCTCCCCTCTCCTCTCCTCCCCTTCCCCCTGCCTGCCTGCCTTGAGCGATATCTACAGCTGGATTTTGATAAAACATAGCTAGGCTGTTGTGATGTAGACTCTATGCTAACATTCTCATCGATGCAAAAGAAACACGTTTAGCCAGGAACGTAAGGATTCCTTTCATGACACGCGCACGCAGAACTTGAAATACATTAGGAACAAAGGAATGAAATAACCACAAGGGTTAAACTCAGGACGTGTATAAATTACCTCTGGTTGAAGTAGACAGAACTCGTTGGATGTGCTTTCTTGAATAGAAACGTTGATTTCATATGTAGTTGGCGAGTGTGCGGTGTAAATTGCTATATTTTAGGGATTGGATGTGTATGTGTGTGTGTGCGTGGGGGGGGGGGGGACTGAGATCGGAAGATGCCAACAGAAATGGCAATCACAATAATATATAATATGCATATACGATAATAATAAGTATGGGATTGCATTTTAAGTTACTCGACAGTGTATAAGCAAATCACTGAATCTAATTTTGTTTAAACTCACGAAGAGTATCTTGCACAAGATTGCTTTCGTAAAAACAAAGTTTTAACAGTTTGTAATATCATGATAACGATAACCATGCACTCATGTTCATTTCCTTTCTCTAACTTATACTAAATATGTAATGTGTTTGAAAGCGTTCTTTTTCAACAATAAATTTGTTTTAACCATTTCGCTTGCTATTTTAATCACAAATGAGTGGACGAATGCCTGGCAGTAAAAGCATTAATCACGCTTTTATGCTTTAAGTATCAACAGTAGTCAGCAAACAGTATTTATGATGTCAAATGTGCATTGCTCTTGAAAATACTTTTATAACGAGATGCAACTTGACCATGTTATGTGCCAAATTTACGTCAGGAAAGGCCGCCATTTTTAATTAGCCGACATCTTGGATACTTAAAAGACAGAAATGGGACATCCAATCTGGACGTCTTCTAATGTGTCATCTGAAAACATAGCTTACATCAGATAAAATTGCTTCTAACAGGCAAAGTTTACTAAGTTAACTTTTTTTTTGCAGTTACACTTTTGAGCGATCTGACGAATGATTGTATTATTGAAACTTCACACGCCTACAGTCCCTGGTTGACCTTTGTCAACTTACAGCAGGGGCGGATCCAGGCGGGGTTTCCGGGTTTTTTGGAACACACCCCCCCCCCCCCCCCCCCATCCTAAAAAAAATTTAAAAAGAAGAAATAAATAAATTTGAAAATGAAGAAAAACTAATGGCTCAGATTGCACCAGATTGCTCCAGTTTCCTTTATTTTTATTTTTTTTTAATCGGGGGGACATGCCCCTGGACCCCCCTAGGAGCCGGCCTTTGTTCTCTAAGTTACGGTTTTGGGAAGTAGTCGGCCAATTTGTTGGCTCGGGTTGTACCAGATCGGTCAATTGTTCTTGTTTTGATCCAAATTTGTCTTCTTAAATTTACTTTTTGGAAGGTGAATAAGGGGACATTTCTTGGCTCAGATTGCACCAGATTTCTCCATTTTCCTTGTTTTTATCAACATTTTCCGGGGGAACATTCTTTCCCCTAGGTCCGCCTCGCGTCGTCGAATTGCCCCTAAAAGAAATTTGGAACCCCCCCTTATAATAATAATAATAATAATAATAATAATAATAATAATAATAATAATAATAATAATAACAAGTCGCGTAAGGCGAAAATACAACATTTAGTCAAGTAGCTGTCGAACTCACAGAATGAAACTGAACGCAATGCCATTTTTCAGCAAGACCGTATACTCGTAGCATCGTCAGTCCACCGCTCATGGCAAAGGCAGTGAAATTGACAAGAAGAGCGGGGTAGTAGTTGCGCTAAGAAGGATAGCACGCTTTTCTGTACCTCTCTTTGTTTTAACTTTCTGAGCGTGTTTTTAATCCAAACATATCCTATCTATATGTTTTTGGAATCAGGAACCGACAAGGAATAAGATGAAAGTGTTTTTAAATTGATTTCGACAATTTAATTTTGATAATAATTTTTATATATTTAATTTTCAGAGCTTGTTTTTCATCCAAATATAACATATTTATATGTTTTTGGAATCAGAAAATGATGGAGAATAAGATGAACGTAAATTTGGATCGTTTTATAAATTTTTATTTTTTTTTTTACAATTTTCAGATTTTTAATGACCAAAGTCATAAATTAATTTTTAAGCCACCAAGCTGAAATGCAATACCGAAGTCCGGGCTTCGTCGAAGATTACTTGACCAAAATTTCAACCAATTTGGTTGAAAAATGAGGGCGTGACAGTGCCGTCTCAACTTTCACGAAAAGCCGGATATGACGTCATCAAAGATATTTATCAAAAAAATGAAAAAAACGTTCGGGGATTTCATACCCAGGAACTCTCATGTCAAATTTCATAAAGATCGGTCCAGTAGTTTAGTCTGAATCGCTCTACACACACACACAGACAGACAGACACACACACACACACACACACACACACACACACACACGCACGCACATACACCACGACCCTCGTCTCGATTCCCCCCTCTACGTTAAAACATTTAGTCAAAACTTGACTAAATGTAATAAATGAGCATGTATATAGCGCAACATCATAACTTTACAATTATGCTCTTTGCGCTGGACACATTTAAGATTAAAACACAGTTATACAAGCATTTACATCTACATTCATAGTCAACAACGCTTAATTAAAAGCATACACCATCAAACATACATTACAAAAGATTCTTTCACTAAGTAATAAGAACATGAATAAAATAGGTAGTAAAAAACAAGGAAATACCAGCTGAATACCCTTAATCAACAGAACATGTTATCAACAATGCTGAAAACAGTCCTAGATGTTTATATACATTATCACTAAAACAACAAATACACTACATGTAGCCTACTGATGAACTGAGAAAACAAAATCAGGGGTTGTGAAGATGTGATCCGCCCCTGTACAGGGTCACTGTGTGGTCCAGTTTAGGGGACAAAAGAGAATAGTCAGGTTTTATTTGAAAATACAAGCTGGATTTTTGAAAGTTTAAACACTAATTACGTTCAAATTATCGCGTGTGACTCACAACTTTAACAGAAAGAACTACATTCTTGAGAGACAAAAATATATATAGAAGTTTATTTGATGTTGGTCTCATTTGGGCATCCCGAATTACACGATTTGTTTACATTTAGAATGTCGTTCTTAGGGTGTGACTCAGTCCTACTGAAATTCGGGCAAAATTCTTGACACCAGTATCTTATTTTCAAAAACAAAATCGTTGGTAAATATATGCACAATTGTAGCCAAAAAATAGGGTCAGCCTATCTGAGCAATACATCCCACGCAGAACCGGTTTAATTTTTGCAATTTACTGTCGTAATTGACTGTTATTCAAGGTCAAAAACATTTACCCCCAGATGTGTTTCATTTTAAACCTATTTTGGGACATATCCATCGTCACACATCTTCAACGTCGATGACATTTCTTATTTTTTGTACTTTTGAGTCAGTCCCCAAATTTGGAATAAATGTTTGAAAGAGCATACAAGTCAGACTATTTAACATACACGCTTTAAACTTTGTGAACTTATCATCCCACATCTCAAACCAACATAAATCAAATTTGAAGTAATTTGCTGGACAAATTTAGGAGTTATTTGCATTGGGGGGGGGGAGGGAGAGGGCGGACACCCTGTGTTTTTCATTCAATTGGGTACTGGAGAAAATAGGCGCCCTTTATTTAACTCGTTGGCGGGGGGGGGGGGGGACTTTCGTTACAAGTATATCTGCATCTACCCACGCTGAGGAAAACCAGAACTACGATTTGCATACGGGTGGGCAGCGATGTCGGCCATTTCGTTGCATCATGGACTATTTGCAGAAACAAAGGTCACCACGAACCAGAAAAGATATGTCAAGACAAGAAGTGAGTGCAGCTCGACATGCCAATTATATGACAATCATATAAACACCGTCGGGGTCTATTTTCAACGTGTGCATTTCCGCCACCCACCTTTTTTTTTTTTTTTTGCGCGCGAGACATGCATTTAATTTAAGGAAAAGCTGAGCAAACCTGACTCATGTCAAATTGACCAGTTTACAGAGTCAAACTTTGCAATTTTTCTGTTCACAGGTGTCAATGTAGAGTGTTTTCTGATGTAATAGAAAAAAGATGTCTTCATCCCCGTGTAAACAATCAGGAGCACCCCCACGGATACGTCCAGGCTTTTACATGGAATACAAGCATCTTTCCACTTTGACACATACACAAAACAAACAGCCTGACCGATTCCTGTACCGGCACGGTTGGCCAAGTGGTAAGGCGTCCGCCCCGTGATCGGGAGGTCGTGGGTTCGAACCCCGGCCGGGTCATACCTAAGACTTTAAAATTGGCAATCTAGTGGCTGCTCCGCCTGGCGTCTGGCATTATGGGGTTAGTGCTAGGACTGGTTGGTCCGGTGTCAGAATAATGTGACTGGGTGAGACATAAAGCCTGTGCTGCGACTTCTGTCTTGTGTGTGGCGCACGTTATATGTCAAAGCAGCACCGCCCTGATATGGCTCTTCGTGGTTGGCTGGGCGTTAAACAAACAAACAAACAAACAAACAAACAAAAACCGATTCTTGTGCAGAGTGAGAATTTTTGGATGAAATACAATCGCAGATTAACGAGGTCAGCAAAGTAATATGATGTCCACTCTGAAGAAAAAATGGCGTTGTATTCGAAGGTGTCTGTATTCGAAGAATGGTCTTTGTCTATGACACTCACACGCCACAATTAACTAAGATACAATGGTATTCTCTCTCTCTCTCTCTCTCTCTCTCTCTCTCTCTCTCTCTCTCTCTCTCTCTCTCTCTCTCTCTCTCTCTCTCTCTCTCTCTCTCTCTCTCTCTCTCTCTCTCTCTCTCTCTCTCTCTCTCTCACGACATATATATATATGTCGTGCCGAATTCACGTAAATGCCGACTTCGCGGAATCGGCAACATTTTTGCCCATTTCGCGTAATCGTGAAAACGCTGCCCATTACGCGAAATTGGCAGCGTTTTGCCGAAAACGCGGAAAGGCTTCTAAAATTGGAAAATGTCGTTTTACACAATTTAACGGACGGATTTTTATATTATTTGATGCAGCTGTGTCCGTGTGTATGAGGTAATGTACGTATGCGTGTGTATGTGTGTGTGTGTGTGTGCGCGCGCGCGCGTGTGTGTGTGTGTGTGTGTGTGTGTGTGTGATCATGTGATCAGACCCCTTTCTACACGACCAGATGACATTGCACAAAATCTGCTTCCGTTCGTAGTCGGGGCAAATTAAAAATTCCTTTCTTCGAGTTGTTTGCGCTCCTTATGCGATGTCTTTGCATAAACACACATGCAATTACTTGCACAATGACTGGACTGCTAGCATTTGCACATTCGCCATATAAATTACGGGCATAATGATGAAAAAATGTCTTTTATACGCCCAAGCCATTACATATTGTTCGGTCTAGTTAATGTTCTAACCCTAACCATGTTTTAGGGCAGGCGGAGAAGAGTCGGTAATGTACGCTAATAAGCGTTAACGGGTGTTTACTGTGACATTGGATTACTTTAATAAGGCATGTGTTTTGGTTTGTTGGTTTGTTTGTTTGCTTAACGCCCAGCTGCCGACCACGAAGGGCCATATCAGGGCGGTGCTGCTTTGACATATAACGTGCGCCACACACAAGACAGAAGTCGCAGCACAGGCTTCATGTCTCACCCAGTCACATTATTCTGACACCGGACCAACCAGTCCTAGCACTAACCCCATAATGCCAGACGCCAGGCGGAGCAGCCACTAGATTGCCAATTTTAAAGTCTTAGGTATGACCCGGCCGGGGTTCGAACCCACGACCTCCCGATCACGGGGCGGACGCCTTACCACTAGGCCAACCGTGCCAGTATGTGTTTTGGTGGGGTTCTTTAAGTGATCTTTAAGTGATGTAGGATAAAACATGACATTGTTTTTCAAACAGACCTTTGCTTTACAAAAACTTGAAATTACTTCTCAACAGCGTAGAAATAGAAAAAGATCCGAAGATTCATGTCTATGTAAAGCATACAAGTTGACCGGCCTAAAAATAAGAATAACTAAGTCAAAACAATAACAACAACAACATCAACAACAACAACAACACACCAACCACAACACACCAACAACACAACACAAACAACAACCACAAGACGACAACAACAACAACAACACAATAACAACAAGACAATAACACAAACAACACGGCTATAGCAACAACAACAACAACAACACAATCAGCAGCTACTGCTGCGCTACTGCAACAGATTGTTCCATTGAAATTCCCGAAATGTAACTGTGGCATGTCGCGTTCATTTAATATATTTTATAGAAAAGACGACGAGTGCAATACATCGAAGATGAACAACTTTTTGTTCAACAATTGTCTTGATTCGAGTCAATGAGTGAGTGAGTATTGAAAATGGAGGCAGTTTGTCACTCATCGGCGTGGGTTCGACCCCACATTCGGCGAGGAATTTATTTCCCAGAGTTAAATTTGTGCAGACTCTCCTCGGTGTCTGAACACCCCCCGTATGCATGCGCATGATAAAGATGTTAAGTTCACTCCGAAAGTCTCAGGGAATGGAAACATGAATACACGAATGCAGACAAAAGAACACCAAAATGGGTATCGCCGTACTGTATGGCAGCTCCCACAGATAAAGCAGTCCGTATTTCCATTTAATAATAATAATAATAATAATAATAATAATAATAATAATAATAATAATAATAATAATAATAATAATAATAATAATAATAATAATAATAATAATAATAATAATAATAATAATAATAATAATAATAATAATAATAATGCATAATATTTATATAGCGCATGTATCCAGGGTTTAACCCTGCTCAAAGCGCTGTACAATCAAAATACTACAACAACATAACATTAACGTGCAATCACACACATATCAATGAATAACACATGTGGGTAACCAACCTCACAGGATTATATTATTTCCTTATCCGTATCCTTATCCTTGTCCTTATCCGTATCCCTTAACTTGACATCAACACTTGGGCGGGGATATAGCTCAGTTGGTAGCTCGCTGGATTTGTATTCAGTTGGCCGCTGTCAGCGTGAGTTCGATCCCAGGTTCGGCGGAAATTTATTTCAGAGTCAAATTTGTGTGCAGACTCTCTTCGGTGTCCGAACTCCCCCCCGTGTACACTACATTGGGTGTGCACGTTAAAGATCCCACGATTGACAAAAGGGTCTTTCCTGGCAAAAATTGCTTAGGCACAGTTAATAATTGTCTACCTATACCCGTGTGACTTGGAATAATAGGCCGTGAAAGGTAAATATGCGCCGAAATGGCTGCAATTACTGGCCGTATAAAATTTCATCTCACACGGCATCACTGCAGAGCGCCTAGAACTGTACCCACGGAATATGCGCGATATAAGCCTCATTGATTGATTGATTGATTGATGTCTATTAATCATTGGCTCATTGACCTGAAAAAAACGACTGTGTGAAATAACTCTCTCCAAATTCTCATTTACCGAGATAGCCCAGGGGAACCAGGAGTACTCTATTCTGCTAAACAAAAACATGTTCCCACTACAGGTACATGTGGCTGTAGATCAATTCTAATGTGAAATAAACACCTAATACAGAAAGTTTTTTCGATTCCACTCATAGTGGTTATCGGTTGTAGTGGTGTTTTGTTGTGAGGAAAGCCAACACTCATGCAACCAATACGCGCGTAATTCATCGTGGGTTGAGCAATGCGACAGCTGTCGACACACACAAAGCATGCGAGCCAAAGGGCATACTTTTTAACTGGGTCGATTTGACTGAATGTACTGTACACTGCTGGAGACTCTGTGTGTGTGTGTGTGTGTGTGTGTGTGTGTGTGTGTGTGTGTGTGTGTGTATGTGTGAGTGTGTGTGTGTGTGAGTGTGTGTGTGTGTTTGTGAGTGGTGTGTGTGTGTGAGTGTGAGTGTGTATGTGTGTGTCTGTGTGAGTGTTGTGTGTGTGTGTGTGTGTGTGCGCGCGTGTGTGTGTGTGTGTGGGAGGGGGTGTGTGTACATATGCATGGGTGTGTGTATGTGTGTGGGGGGGGTGTGTGGGTGTGTGTACATATGCATGGGTGTGTGTAGAGCAATTCCCAGAAAACTACTGGACAGATGTTTATGGAACGTCATGATCTTTACATGTACATTTTAATGGAATATTCCCAAGAAAGCTTTTTTTGTTGAAAAAACCGTTTGATAACGACATATCTGATTTCTCAAAAACAACAAAAGAAACAAAACAAAGAAGTTGAGGCGGCACTAAGCCGACCGCATTTTTCAATCATATTCATTGAATTTTGGTCATACATTCTTTGACCAAGTAAGTTTCCGGGATTGCATTTCAGCCCCAAAGCTTAAAATTTGAAG